>NW_021260621.1:0-1183 GCF_002162155.2 Triticum dicoccoides | reverse complement strand
TATTAGCTCTAGAATTACTACGGTTATCCGAGTAGCACGTACCATCAAACAAACTATAACTGATTTAATGAGCCATTCGCAGTTTCACAGTTCAAATTGGTTCATACTTGCACATGCATGGCTTAATCTTTGAGACAAGCATATGACTACTGGCAGGATCAACCAGGTAGCACGTCCTTGGTGACTACCAGCACGGCCATCGTTCTGCGCTTCCACTTTCGTGGAAACTCAAAGGCAACAGCCGGGCCGGTTGTCGCTCTTGAGCGGCACAGCTCATCGTCCTTGAGGATCGGCGCAGAGAGTTGCGTATCCTACCACGTAACTGTGGAGAGGTAGAGGCAACTCCTGTTCCGGTTGTTCTCAGTTCGGAGAGCTTTGGGTCGGGTCGAGGCAACCGAAAGGGCCACGACCCTTTATCGTGAGCAGCATTCGAGACCAAAAGCGGGAGCGAGGTTGCCTTGATAGCAACGGGCACGTAATGTGCCAGCCCCACGAGGCAACGCCGCAAGCGCTATTTGGCCGCAGCAGCACACCCAATGGGCGTCCGCCGTGAGGCAACAATTATCCGAAGCACCACTTCCCGTAGGTCGGGTACTAGCACGCAAGCACTATTAATCCAGCGAGTAAAAGCCACACGAGGGACGGGACACGGCGCCGGTAGTCGGCCGCAGTACAACGGGGGATCTACCGGCAGACACGGGTCCAAAGCTACTCATGCGCTTACTAGCCAACAAGCGGTCAAACCAACCAAGCCTCCGCCCGTGCATAGCATGGGAGGATCACTTGCACGAAGGCGTCCTGCAAGGCCAAATCACGCGTGTCACACCAGCAGCAATAAAGATACGGATGCAACGATTTTCCAAAGGCAACTTTATCGGGACATCGGTGCAACGTTGTCGGACGGTCTTATCGTGCACGAAACGGGCTACTTTCCTGTTTCCCGAGCCGCATTCGGCTGTTGGGTCAGAATTTCACTTGAGACGTACAGGGGACCGGGACAGCGATGACGTTGCCACCGAGGGGCAACGTTTTTCCGAAGGCGACATTGGAGGGACATCGTTGCGACTGTTTACCGTCGGTCGGATCGTGCACGCAACGGGGTACTTTCCTGTTTCCCGAGCCACCTTCGGCTGTTGGGTCAGAATTTCTCACGAGACGTACACGGGACCGGGCCAACACCTTC
>NW_021260620.1:0-1301 GCF_002162155.2 Triticum dicoccoides | reverse complement strand
GCCACAGCAGCCGACTCCGGCCACCCCTCGCTCCCCCGACTAGCTCAGAAGCTCCACCACGACCCCCTCTTCCTCCCCACCGCTCCACAGCTCCCCGGAAGCCCTGCATCGCCGCCACGTCGCCGTTCCCCTCTTCGGGCTCCGATCATCGTCGCCGTCGAATTCGTCGTCTCCGGCGCGTCCCCGAGCCCGCTTCGACGCCACTGCAACCGCGGTGAGCCCCCGGATCGTTTCCCCCTTCTCCCCTGGTCTCTTTCGACCTCTAGGCCCTAGCCCCACCTTGGCCGAGAGCTCCACGCCGCCGGCGATGTCGCCGTCGTGGCCACGGTCGCCGTAGCGCCCAACCGAGCACACCGTCGTGCTCCACACCTCACCAGGAGCACGTAGCACGCACCAACACCTCTTCTAACGCCCTGCAACGCCGATTCCGACCGCACCCGAACTCCGGCCGCCGCAGCCGAGCTCGCCGCCGTCAACTCCGGCCACCCCGAGCCCAACCACCACCACCAATAGTCGCGGCTCAACCTCAGCAACACGTAGATGCCTTCCGCCGTCCATTTGGTTGCCGGAATGGCAAAAAGCACTTTCGCCGCCGTCTCGGACCTCGCCGGCGTCAAGTCGCCGGTGGGGTTTGACTTGTCCGACCTGGGGTTTGACCTCCCAGGGTCACTGACGCGTGGGCCCTGTCGGCCAGGTGGTTAGATTAGCACTAAACTACTGTTAGTCAACCCCCCCTGACACTGACAGTGGGCCCCAGCGCCACTAATCCCTAATTAGGATTAATTTAATCCTGTTTAACCCCCCTGTCACTGACGTGTGGGCCCCACACGTCAGGTTTGACCTCAGCCAGCCGCCGTTGACCACTAACGTCATGCTGACGTCATGCTGGCGCAATAATTATATTTCTGGATTTAATTTAAATCAGGAAATTCCAGAATATTATTTAAACTTCAAAAATTCATAACTTTTATTCTGTAACTCCAAATTGGACAAATTATATATGAAAAATGATCAGAAAAATCCAATCTACCCATCTGTACTATTTTCATGCATGATCAAACAAGTTAAATTGATGTTTTAAGCAGAACAAGGAAAAGCACTTTTAAAAGGCCATGTTTGAATTTGAAATTTGAATCTTTGATTCAAATTTGTTCAAACCCTTCTGGTTCTAGTTGCATTAGCCCAACACACTCATATTGCCATGTTTCATGCATGCATCATATTGTTGCACATTGTTTGGTGATGCTTGTGTATCGATGTCCTTTGCGACAGGTTCTGTCCCCGAGGAGTACCGTGATTAC
>NW_021260619.1:0-1006 GCF_002162155.2 Triticum dicoccoides | reverse complement strand
CATTATTCCCTCTCTTGGTCCTGGGAAAACCGGTAATGAAATCCATACCAATTTTATCCCATTTCCATTCAGGAATAGCTAAGGGTTGAAGGGTGCCAGCAGGCCGTTGATGCTCTGCTTTTACACGGCGACAGACGTCGCAATTTGCAATAAACTGAGCAATTTCTCTCTTCATCCTAGTCCACCAGAACCTCTGGCGTAGGTCCTGATACATCTTAGTACTACCGGGATGAATGGTGAGAGGAGATTCATGAGCTTCCTTAAGGATCAAACGCCTCAGGTTTCGCACTTTGGGAACCACTAGTCGATTCCCGAAGTATACGACCCCTTGATCATTAATGGAGAAGCAATTCGCAATTCCTTTCTGAATGTTTCTCTTGATGCGGGAGATTCCCGGATCTACCTTCTGTGCTTTGATAATCTGATCCGTAAGGGTAGGTTTTGCCACCAAGGTGGAAAGAAAACCTTGAGGAACAATGTGAAGGTTAAGCTTCCAAAATTCCTCATGGAGAAGCGGTTGACTTTGTTGTAACATCAGATTGTTACAATAAGATTTACGACTTAGCGCATCAGCCATGACGTTGGCTTTCCCTGGGGTGTAGGTTATTCCTAAGTTGAAGTCTGTGATCAATTCAACCCAACGTCTTTGCCTGAGATTCAGATCCGGTTGGGTGAAAATGTACTTCAGACTTTGGTGATCAGTGAATATTTCGCAACGATTACCGAGGAGGTAATGTCGCCAGGTCTTAAGTGCATAGACTACGGCTGCAAGCTCTAGATCATGAGTAGGATAATTCTCCTCATGTGGGTGCAATTGCCGTGAAGCGTAAGCAATTACGTGTCGATCTTGCATGAGAATGCAACCTAGTCCTTGTCGCGAGGCGTCGCAGTAGATAACAAAGTCCTTGGAGAAGTCTGGCGGTACCAGTACGGGAGCAGAGGTCAGGCGTCTTTTCAGTTCCTGAAAGCTGTGCTCACATTGTGGAGTCCATTCGAACTTCTTATC
>NW_021260618.1:0-659 GCF_002162155.2 Triticum dicoccoides | reverse complement strand
GGTGAGTAATAATCCAAGAAACGGGCCAGAAACGGCCAACACTGCGAGTGTTGATGACCGACACGTAAACACACCACAGGGTTCGCTAACCATGGAAACCACTGCAGGACCCCAAAACAGTGACTAATAGTCCATCAAACGGGCCAGAATCGGCCGAAACTGCCAGTGTTGATGACCGACACATAAGCGGACCTTGGGGTTCAACAATTATGGAAATCGCTTCGGGACCCCAAAACGGTGAGTAATAGTCCAAGAAACAGGGTAGAATCGGCCAAAACTGCGAGTGTTGATGACCGACACGTAAATGCACTCCAGGGTTCGTTAATCGTGGAAATCACTCCGGGACCCCAAAATAGTGAGTAATAGTCCACGAAATGTGCCAGAATCGGCCAAAACTGCCAGTGTTGATGACCAACACGTAAACGCACCCAGGGTTCGTTAATCAAGGAAATCACTCTAGGACCCCAAAATAGTGAGTTCATGAAATGGGCCAGAATAGGCCAAAACTGCCAGTGTGGATGACCGACACGTAAGTGCACCTTGGGGTTCAACAATTATGGAAATCCCTTCGGGACCCCAAAATGGTGAGTAATAATCCAAGAAACGGGCCCGAATCGGCCAAAACTGTGAGTGTTGATGACCGACACGTAAATGCACTC
>NW_021260617.1:0-1884 GCF_002162155.2 Triticum dicoccoides | reverse complement strand
ACGGAACAACTACTTCTCCTTGAGGACATGTAGCTGATCGATACATGTTTGTCCTTGGAAAGTTCGCTTTTCCGCACCTGTCGTGCTAAGGCGATTTCTCGCTCTAAGCAGGTGATATGATTGATGCACTGTTTGTTTATCTCAAAAGTGAGTTCTCTTTTCCTCTTTGCAGGTGATATCAGCACGCTCGTCGACAAGATCGACGACCCTGACATGGCCGCCTACGAAGGTTTGCTGGACGACGCTTGCAGCGACGCCGGATTCTTCGGTGTGGTGATCACTCGTTCAACTTTGTGGTGGCAATGTGGACCGCTAAGCAGGCTATGCAAAACTGGAAAGACTTTTTATGCTTTTGTGATATACTGATATTTGAACTGAACATTTCCCAAATTAAAAATAGCGAACTACAGAAAATCAGTTTTTGGGGAAATGTGACACATGAACTCCACTTGGGTGTCCCTGCGCACTACTAGTCCGGGATACCATGACTGCAAGGGGAGGAGGGCAGCTCATCGAGTCGTACTACATGGACGTGCGGTGATGATCAGTGGACTGCACGTGGCGCGCCTCCGAGCTGCACATGAATAAAAGGGGGTGGAGGTCAGCAAGATGTGGCGCTCACCAATCCAAGCCGAACTGTATGGGAGGGGTAATCGAATCGCCTGCAAATCCAACATGAACCTTGGCAGAGTCAAGGTGGAGTTCCGGTCATGGTTTTGTCATGGCAGATGTCCTCGTGAGAAGACTAAGTTGTGAGGCCATAACCGCTAGGTGGAAGCTTGGATGGGATTAATCGAAATACGAGAAGACGCGAGTTTACCCAGGTTCGGCCCCTCACGGTGGAGGTAAAATCCTATATCCTGCTTGATTGCTATTGATTGCGGTGGCCTCGATTACAAGGACACTATTTTGCTACCTCTATCTTGAGAGCTATCAAAACATGTGTCTCGAGACCTATCAAAACATCTGTCTCGAGACTTGTTTGTCTAAAAACATGTCCTTTTGATGACCCAGGGACTCGCTTTATATAATAGCTGAGTCCATGGGGTTACAAGAGGTTTCGGGTTATACTCGCAGTTGGAGTCCTACTCCAAGTCCTCTAAATCCTCCGTGCTTTCAAAGTTGGGGGACTCCGTCTTGTATTTGGACTCGTTGGCAGAATTTCGTGTAAGTCCAGGTCCTGTAGCAAGCCGGGTCAAGATTGTAGCCAGTTCATGATTGTAACCAGCCGACTTAACTCCAGAGATGACTTATCCTCAGAGTCGTGTCTAGCCACAGGTAACTCCCCGACAGTTCCTCCCCCCTGTCTGCATAGGGGTGCTGGAGGCACGCTGGCCATCGACGCATTTTTGGAGGCAACCTAGGATCTGTGATAGCTTGCACACGCAGCAGGATCCACTGGAGAAGGGGGAACTGGAAAAGGTTGAGGGGAGATTGGGCCGATGGTGGGAGGCGGTCTCCGATCCGCGTCGGCAGCTGCGTGGGGCGCCTAAGGGCAGCACATCAGGATCCACACTGGCAGCCGTGTCGGTCGCCTTGGGGAGGCGCCAACTGGGTCCATGTTGGCAGCCGTGCGGGGCGCCTGGGGGCAGCACACCTAGATCCACGTCAGCAGCCGCAGAAGATGCCTAGGATGGTGTGGCCGGATCCACACTAGTAGCCATGGGAGGCGCTTGGGATGGTGCAGCCGGATCCGTGCCGGCAGCCTAGAGGGGACTGTTAGTGGTGGGGCGGCAGTGGAAGGTTGGGGTGGGCGGTGGGGGAGGGGTCGGATCTAGTTGCTTGGGTGATAGGGGCGCTAGATGGCTGGGAGCGTGGGTGGACTGCCAGAGGTGAAGAAGATGGCAGGGATTTGGGGTGCGGTTGCGGGGGTCTGTGGGGAGT
>NW_021260616.1:0-1300 GCF_002162155.2 Triticum dicoccoides | reverse complement strand
CCCGCGAGACCCTCCGCGACCAACGCTTCCCCCACGGCCATCTTCCCCTCCCAGACGGGGAGATCGTCCACAACTACAGGCAACGATGGACAGGACTTCCTCATCTGCGCGACGACCTGGACCACCACTTCTCCCCACGCCACCAGTGCCACGAAGAGCTGGCGCCATTCCGACGGATAACCAACGCAAGCGCGAGAGGCGTCGGAGAAACCGCCAAGTTCTATATAAAGAACTCGAAGACTTAGTCCTTCGACACACCCAGGTACGCCTACGACCAGATGGCGCGGTCATTCAAGAAAATGACAGAATCAGGCTCCGCATCTCCCCCGAGTTAGAGCGGCACGAGCGGTATAATTACCTGCTCAGTCGTTTGGCGCCGAAACCGCGCAAGCCCTCCACAAGCAGCGCTGAGCAAAGGAGCAAGGAGATGCCTTCTTCATCCCTTCCCCCAAAAGATGGTGAACAGGTGAAGGCGGCCACGACACCACCCCCATTGGAGGACCGGAAGACACCACCCCCGTCGGCCACGCCAATGGATGGCATTGAAGTAACCAAGCCTACGACCTCCACAGGCAACGAAGCGGCTCTTGAGACTACATCCAAGGCCACTCCCCAACCAGATGCAACACTTCCCATGAATCCTCCACTTGTTCCCTTTGATAGGTTGGACCAAGATGGGGAGGCTAATAAGCTTCATCACGAGGCGGGCAAAGCAAAAGAACCAGTTGAGAAGAACCTTGCTTTATGTGGCACACTAGGAGTGCAACCCAGTCAAGAGTCAAGTAATGGATGGCGACCTCCTCGCATCACCCAAGAGTTGGGCTATCCTTCAGATGAAGAGATCGTGCCAAACCCTAAGGCGGACTTCCGGAAGACTTTCTTACCCCGCCTTGGCCATGTGTGTGCATGGTTCAAAGGAGCAGAGGGGGGGCCCAAGACAAGCTCTTCGTCATCACAAGAAGGTGCAAGATCCAAGGCCCCATGTCTTCCTGTAACTGCAGGCAAAGGATCGCTAGCGGATGGAAGTACTTCGCGACATCGAGACATATCGCCACGCCGCTACACCAACATCAAGGCTCATCTTCCTGAAGACCCTAACGAACTTCACCAGGTTGCGAGTCGGCCCGGAGCTAACACACGACTAAGGTCCATCGCACGTCAGAGCGTAACAGATGAGCCTGTTGGAGATGGAGAGCACCAGGACAACCTCGACGACGAAGAGAGCTTCTCCGACTCATCTTCTTCGCCTTCGTTGGAGATGCACCCGAACTCCCCTCCTTACCAAGACCTTGTTCCATCT
>NW_021260615.1:0-1957 GCF_002162155.2 Triticum dicoccoides | reverse complement strand
GGGCCTTGAACAAGCACGCTTTGACGAGCTGCTGGGCCTGACTCAATCGGCGACGCTGTCCACTTCCGCGGACACGGTCACTTGGGCTCTCACCACGTCCAGAAAGTTCACGGTCAAATCCCTCTACCGCAGGCTATGCCAAGTTCAGGGACCGGCATTCCCAATGCCGACCGGTTTGTGGAATGCCCGTATTCCGCTTAAAGTCAAGGTGTTCTTCTGGCAACTTTTCCGCAATAGACTCCCCACTTCGGCCAATGTTGCAAAGCGCAACGGCCCGTCTTCCGGCTTATGTGCCATTTCTAATACCATGGAAGATGCGAACCATGTGTTTTTCCGCTGCCCCCTAGCGCGCTTTGCCTGGAGCGCAGTTCGAGCTGCCACCAATACCAATTGGGACCCGCGATCGTCCGCTGACCTAGCGGCCATAGTTGCGTCGACGATGGGTGGCAGTAAACGTGTCCTTTGGAGTTGCCTCGGTGCCCTAGCCTGGGCAATGTGGCTTACAAGGAACAAAATTGCCATCGAGGGAATCTTCCCATCACACCCTGCTAATATTCTTTACAAATGCAACATTCTTATGCAGCAGTGGAGTCCGTTGGCGAAGCACAAGGATGCTGACAAGATGAAGCAAGATCAAGATCGTCTTCGCCAAGTCTACGTGTTGGCCAGGGAGCCGCCAGCCGCTTCTACGACGTGAAGTGGTTTCTTTTGTCTTGCGAGCGAGCCTGCGTGCTCTATGCTCTTTGGTCTTTGGCCTGTAATAGACTCGCTTTGCTTACTTTTGGCCTCTGGCCTGCCTGCGACCTTGCTGTGCTCTCGCGCCAGCGTAACCTGAGCCTCCGCGCTCGTGACCTTGCTGTGCTTCGTGCCAGCGGAACCCGAGCCTCCGCGCTCGTGACGTTTGTCCTAGCCCTCGTCTGTAAACGCTGCCTAAGTTTGCGGGCTTTATTAAGTTAAAGCCGGACGCTCCTAGCGTCTCCGTTCTAAAAAAAAGTAACAAGGAAATTGTCGCCACATCGCCAACTCGATTAGGAAAACCAAAGACAGGCGGAAGATCCACGTATTTTTCGATGTCGATACAGCACGACATGCATGCACATTGCCGCGTCCCTTGGCATAAGCACTTGCAGCATCTACATGGCGCGCGTGGCTTTGCATGATGAGTTAACGGGCGGCTGGGCTGTCACGCGATGACTGGCTACACCACACATTCAAATTCGCGTATTAGCATTGCGGTATTTTAAGGCTTCCTATACCCGCCTTGCCTCCATGGATGTTGTTCATCATCGACACATGTCCTCGACAAGCAAGGTTGCAATTTGCGGAGATGAAAAGCTCCTGGCACCACTCCTTCCTTGAATGTAGCATGGTAAGATGGGTGTGAGGACTCACTGACAAAGAAACAATAGAGGAGGAGGATTTTTTTTAGATTGGCTGGGCATAGAGAAAAATAGGATACAAAATTTTTCATACGCATTGTTTTTTATTTACGATCCTAGATATAACCATCGAAATACCAAATATCGCTAAGATCACTAAATTATAGATTGTCAAACTTGCCTCCATGATTGCCCCGACCTGGAACTGCACAGTATTACGACCAGTGCTAGTGCTTCAAGCCTAAACCCTAACTTCCAATCTATTACAAATCCTCCGTTTGTGCCAACAATCCTTATACCCACATCAGATCTATCAGAAAGACACACATAAACAACTCTTCAATGCCATGCCAATAACAGTGATTTTTGACACCTTAGATGAATATTGACACCTTAATTGAGCATGGACACAAATGAAATTATTAACACAATTGTTAGTACTTCAATCCTAAATCCTAACTTTCAGTCTATTACGAATCCTTTTGTTGCTAACATTCCTTAAACAAACATCAGATCCGGTAGTAAGACCCATAAAAACCTCTTTGACATGCCTTTTTCTATGCTAAAAACCTAGTTTC
>NW_021260614.1:0-1957 GCF_002162155.2 Triticum dicoccoides | reverse complement strand
GGGCCTTGAACAAGCACGCTTTGACGAGCTGCTGGGCCTGACTCAATCGGCGACGCTGTCCACTTCCGCGGACACGGTCACTTGGGCTCTCACCACGTCCAGAAAGTTCACGGTCAAATCCCTCTACCGCAGGCTATGCCAAGTTCAGGGACCGGCATTCCCAATGCCGACCGGTTTGTGGAATGCCCGTATTCCGCTTAAAGTCAAGGTGTTCTTCTGGCAACTTTTCCGCAATAGACTCCCCACTTCGGCCAATGTTGCAAAGCGCAACGGCCCGTCTTCCGGCTTATGTGCCATTTCTAATACCATGGAAGATGCGAACCATGTGTTTTTCCGCTGCCCCCTAGCGCGCTTTGCCTGGAGCGCAGTTCGAGCTGCCACCAATACCAATTGGGACCCGCGATCGTCCGCTGACCTAGCGGCCATAGTTGCGTCGACGATGGGTGGCAGTAAACGTGTCCTTTGGAGTTGCCTCGGTGCCCTAGCCTGGGCAATGTGGCTTACAAGGAACAAAATTGCCATCGAGGGAATCTTCCCATCACACCCTGCTAATATTCTTTACAAATGCAACATTCTTATGCAGCAGTGGAGTCCGTTGGCGAAGCACAAGGATGCTGACAAGATGAAGCAAGATCAAGATCGTCTTCGCCAAGTCTACGTGTTGGCCAGGGAGCCGCCAGCCGCTTCTACGACGTGAAGTGGTTTCTTTTGTCTTGCGAGCGAGCCTGCGTGCTCTATGCTCTTTGGTCTTTGGCCTGTAATAGACTCGCTTTGCTTACTTTTGGCCTCTGGCCTGCCTGCGACCTTGCTGTGCTCTCGCGCCAGCGTAACCTGAGCCTCCGCGCTCGTGACCTTGCTGTGCTTCGTGCCAGCGGAACCCGAGCCTCCGCGCTCGTGACGTTTGTCCTAGCCCTCGTCTGTAAACGCTGCCTAAGTTTGCGGGCTTTATTAAGTTAAAGCCGGACGCTCCTAGCGTCTCCGTTCTAAAAAAAAGTAACAAGGAAATTGTCGCCACATCGCCAACTCGATTAGGAAAACCAAAGACAGGCGGAAGATCCACGTATTTTTCGATGTCGATACAGCACGACATGCATGCACATTGCCGCGTCCCTTGGCATAAGCACTTGCAGCATCTACATGGCGCGCGTGGCTTTGCATGATGAGTTAACGGGCGGCTGGGCTGTCACGCGATGACTGGCTACACCACACATTCAAATTCGCGTATTAGCATTGCGGTATTTTAAGGCTTCCTATACCCGCCTTGCCTCCATGGATGTTTTTCATCATCGACACATGTCCTCGACAAGCAAGGTTGCAATTTGCGGAGATGAAAAGCTCCTGGCACCACTCCTTCCTTGAATGTAGCATGGTAAGATGGGTGTGAGGACTCACTGACAAAGAAACAATAGAGGAGGAGGATTTTTTTTAGATTGGCTGGGCATAGAGAAAAATAGGATACAAAATTTTTCATGCGCATTGTTTTTTATTTACGATCCTAGATATAACCATCGAAATACCAAATATCGCTAAGATCACTAAATTATAGATTGTCAAACTTGCCTCCATGATTGCCCCGACCTGGAACTGCACAGTATTACGACCAGTGCTAGTGCTTCAAGCCTAAACCCTAACTTCCAATCTATTACAAATCCTCCGTTTGTGCCAACAATCCTTATACCCACATCAGATCTATCAGAAAGACACACATAAACAACTCTTCAATGCCATGCCAATAACAGTGATTTTTGACACCTTAGATGAATATTGACACCTTAATTGAGCATGGACACAAATGAAATTATTAACACAATTGTTAGTACTTCAATCCTAAATCCTAACTTTCAGTCTATTACGAATCCTTTTGTTGCTAACATTCCTTAAACAAACATCAGATCCGGTAGTAAGACCCATAAAAACCTCTTTGACATGCCTTTTTCTATGCTAAAAACCTAGTTTC
>NW_021260613.1:1524-2431 GCF_002162155.2 Triticum dicoccoides | reverse complement strand
ATGATGTCAGAACATGTTGGAAATTGATGACGTCGCTTTGAATGCTGCATATTAAACACAAAAGAAGTCTGGAGTTTAAATAAGTTTAAAAAACATTGAAGTGCCCGTGTAACAGATGAGTTCTCGTCCGAAACACTGATACTCCGAAAGAGATTGTCCAGTTTGTACACGAAGTGCATCCAGTATTTGCCGTGACCCTCTCTACTCTTTCGCACATGCTATGCGGGTGAAATGATGATACCATGCCAAGTTTCAACATTTTCACAGTTCATTTTGTATTGATTTTCAATTTCACGGTCATTTAGCTCTCTAAACAATTAGGTAAATGACTGAAAAACAACAACTGATGTCAGAACATGTTGGAAATTGATGACGTCGCTTTGAATGCTGCATACTGAACACAAAAGAAGACCGGAGTTCAAATAAGTTTAAAAAACATTGAAGTGCCCGTGTAACAGACGAGTTCTCGTCTGAAACCCTGATACTCCGAAAAAGATTGTCCAGTTTGTACACGAAGTGCGTCTAGTTTTTGCCGTGACCCTCTCTACTCTTTCACACAAGGTATGCGGGTGAAGTGATGATACCATGCCAAGTTTCAACATTTTCACAGTTCATTTTGTAGTGATTTTAAATTTCACGGTCATTTAGCTCTCTAAACAATTAGGTAAATGACTGAAAAACAACAAATGATGTCAGAACATGTTGGAAATTGATGACGTCGCATTGAATGCTGCATACTGAACACAAAAGAAGTCCGGAGTTCAAATAAGTTTAAAAAACATTGAAGTGCCCGTGTAACAGATGAGTTCTCGTCCGAAACCCTGATACTTCAAAAGAGATTGTCCAGTTTGTACACGAAGTGCGTCCAGTTTTTGCCGTGACCCTCTCTACTCTTTTGCACATGCTA
>NW_021260613.1:0-1514 GCF_002162155.2 Triticum dicoccoides | reverse complement strand
TATGCAGGTGAAATGATGATACCATGCCAGGTTTCAACATTTTCACAGTTTATTTTGTAGTGATTTTCAATTCCACGGTCATTTAGCTCTCTAAACAATTAGGTAAATGACTGAAAAACAACAAATGATGTCAGAACATGTTGGAAATTGATGACGTCGCTTTGAATGCTGCATACAAAACACAGAAGAAGTCCGGAGTTCAAATAAGTTTAAAAAACATTGAAGTGCCCGTGTAACAGATGAGTTCTCGTCCGAAACCCTGATACTTCAAAAGAGATTGTCCAGTTTGTACACGAAGTGCGTCCAGTTTTTGCCGTGACCCTCTCTACTCTTTTGCACATGCTATGCGGGTGAAATGATGATACCATGCCAAGTTGCAACATTTTCATAGTTCATTTTGTAGTGATTTTTCACGGTCATTTAGCTCTCTAAACAATTAGGTAAATGACTGAAAACCAACAAATGATGTCAGAACATGTTGGAAATTGATGACGTCGCTTTGAATGCTGCATCCTGAACACAAAAGAAGTCCGGAGTTCAAATAAGTTTAAAAAACATTGAAGTGCCCGTGTAACAGATGAGTTCTCGTCCGAAACCCTGATACTCCGAAAGAGATTGTCCATTTTGTACATGCAATGCGTCCAGTTTTTGCCGTGACCCTCTCTACTCTTTGACACATGCTATGTGGGTGAAATGATGATACCATGCGAAGTTTCAACATTTTCACAGTTCATTTTGTAGTGATTTTCAATTTCACGGTCATTTAGCTCTCTAAACAATTAGGTAAATGACTGAAAACCAACAAATGATGTCAGAACATGTTGGAAATTGATGACGTCGCTTTGAATGCTGCATATTAAACACAAAAGAAGTCTGGAGTTTAAATAAGTTTAAAAAACATTGAAGTGCCCGTGTAACAGATGAGTTCTCGTCCGAAACACTGATACTCCGAAAGAGATTGTCCAGTTTGTACACGAAGTGCATCCAGTATTTGCCTTGACCCTCTCTACTCTTTCGCACATGCTATGCGGGTGAAATGATGATACCATGCCAAGTTTCAACATTTTCACAGTTCATTTTGTAGTGATTTTCAATTTCACGACCATTTAGCTCTCTAAACAATTAGGTAAATGACTAAAAAACAACAACTGATGTCAGAACATGTTGGAAATTGATGACGTCGCTTTGAATGCTGCATACTGAACACAAAAGAAGTCCGGAGTTCAAATAAGTTTAAAAAACATTGAAGTGCCCGTGTAACAGATGAGTTCTCGTCTGAAACCCTGATACTCCGAAAGAGATTGTCCAGTTTGTACACGAAGTGCGTCTAGTTTTTTTCGTGACCCTCTCTACTCTTTCGAACATGCTATGCGGGTGAAATGATGATACCATGCCAAGTTTCAACATTTTCATAGTTCACTTTGTAGTGATTTTCAATTTCACGGTCATTATTTAGCTCTCTAAACAATTAGGTAAATGACTGAAAACCAACAAATGATGTCAGAACATGTTGG
>NW_021260612.1:0-1203 GCF_002162155.2 Triticum dicoccoides | reverse complement strand
GGTAAGAATTTGAGTTTTGCTTGACGGATTTGTGACACCCACCACCACCACTTGTTCGTAGTCTGTAGGATCATATTCTTGTGTGTTTCTATTGCTGCTAACCATGCCAGGATCACAAGCCGACGAGATTGACTGGGAGAATTTATCGAACAAGGAGCTTCATGATAAGTTTCAGCAAATGATGACTGAACAGGTGCAAGATGTGCTGAACAATTTTGAAGAGGCCATGGAGAAGATCACTGGCCTTGAGAAGACGTTCGAAACAAAGCTCGATAACAGATTTAATGAATTGCTCGCGCGTCTTCCACCACCACCACCCGCTGCACCTAACGCACCTCTCCAACAACAACAACAACGACTACCTCCACGTCGTGAAATAGACCTTCGCCGAGCGAGCCGTGTTCCTCTTGCGTTTGGCCAAACTATTGGTGCTGCTGTTGATACTTCTATGGCTCCTGCTACTGCTGTTGCTGGTACCCAGGAGGATGATGAGTATGCGGGCGATTATGAGGATGAGGTTGATCAAAATCAGATCTACGAGCAGCCACCAGCACCACCACCAGCAGGTCGACCTCAGGTATATATTCGTAATGGTAGGCCTGCACCACCACCTCAGGTACGAGATGATGTCCATATTCCTAAACTGAAATTGAATATTCCACCATTTGAGGGTAGATATGTTCCTGATATATATCTTACTTGGGAGTTAGAAACTGAACAACGATTTACATGTTTACTATATCCTGAGGAGAGACGAGTGGCTGCTGCTGTTTGTGCTTTCACTAGTTTTGCATGTGTATGGTGGTCTGAACATTGTAGATTATATCCTATTCCAACTACTTGGGCTGCTTTGAAAACTGCTATGCGTACGCGTTGGGTTCCACCATATTATCAACGTGAATTGCTTCAAAAATTGCAGCGTTTAAGACAAGGAAAAAATTCTGTAGAAGAATATTATCAGGAATTACAAACTGGCATGATTAGATGTGGTATTGTTGAGGAGAATGAAGCTATGCTTGCACGTTTTCTGGGTGGATTAAATAGAGAGATTCAGACCATTCTAGACTATAAGGAGTATACTAATATCACTCATTTATTCCATCTTGCTTGTAAAGCTGAACGTGAAGTGCAGGATCGACAAGCATTGGGGCGAACTAACTTTTCTGCAGGCCGACCTTCATCATGGACACCACGTGCATCTTC
>NW_021260611.1:0-2157 GCF_002162155.2 Triticum dicoccoides | reverse complement strand
AAAAACATGATAAACATCACATGCAATCAAATAGTAGTGATATAATATGGCCAATATCATATAGCTCCTTTGATCTCCATCTTCGGGGCTCCATGATCATCTTTGTCACCGGCATGACACCATGATCTCCATCATCATGATCTCCATCATCGTGTCTCCATGAAGTTGCTCGCCAACTATTACTTCTACTACTATAGCTAACGGTTTAGCAATAAAGTAAAGTAATTACATGGCGTTAAATCATTGACACGCAGGTCATACAATAATTAAGACAACTCCTATGGCTCCTACCGGTTGTCATACTCATCGACATGCAAGTCGTGATTCCTATTACGAGAACATGATCTCATACATCACAATATATCATTCATCATTCATCACAACTTTTGGCCATATCACATCACAAAGCAATTGCTACAAAAACAAGTTAGACGTCCTCTAATTGTTGTTGCATCTTTTACGTGGCTGCAATAGGGTTCTAGCAAGAATGTTTTCTTACCTACGAAAAAGCCACAATGTGATTTGTCAACTTCTATTTACCCTTCATAAGGACCCTTTTCATCGAATCCGCTCCAACTAAAGTGGGAGAGACAGACACCCGCTAGCCTCCTTATGCAACTAGTGCATGTTAGTCGGTGGGACCTGTCTCACGTAAGCGTACGTGTAAGGTCGGTCCGGGCTGCTTCATCCCACAATACCGCTGAAGCAAAATAAGACTAGTAGTGGCAAGAAAGTTGACAACATCTACGCCCACAACAGATTTGTGTTCTACTCGTGCAAAGAGAACTAGGCATAGACCTAGCTCATGATGCCACTGTTGGGGAATGTTGCATAAAATAAAAAATTTCCTACGTTCACCAAGATCAATCTATGAGTTCATCTTGCAACGAGAGAGAGGAGTGCATCTACATACCCTTGTAGATCGTGAGCGGAAGCGTTCAAGAGAACGAGGTTGAGGGAGTCGTACTCGTCGTGATCCAAATTACCGGAGATCCTAGTGCCGAATGGACAGCACCTCCACGTTCAACACACGTACGGTCAGCGTGACGTCTCCTCCTTCTTGATCCAGCAAGGGGGAAGGAGAGGTTGATGAAGATCCAGCAGCACGACGGCGTGGTGGTGGATGCAGCAGGGATCCCGGCAGGGCTTCGCCAAGCGTCTGCGGGAGGGAGAGGTGTAGCAAGGGGGAAGGGAGGCGCCAAGTGCAAGGGTGCGGCTGCCCTCCCTCCCCCCCTCTATATATAGGGTCCCCAGGGGGGCGCCGGCCCTAGGAGATGGGATCTCCTAGGTGGGGCGGCGGCCAAGGGGGTGCCTTGCACCCCAAGGCAAGTGGAGGCGCCCCCTCCCCTAGGGTTCCCAACCCTAGGCGCAGGGGGGGCCAAGGGGGGGCACACCAGCCCACTAGGGGCTGGTTCCCCTCCCACTTCAGCCCATGGGGCCCTCCGAGATAGGTGGCCCCACCCGGTGGACCCCCGGGACCCTTCCGGTGGTCCCGGTACAATACCAGTGACCCCCGAAACTTTCCCGATGGCCGAAACTCGACTTCCTATATATAATTCTTTACCTCCGGACCATTCCGAAACTCCTCGTGACGCCCGGGATCTCATCCGGGACTCCGAACAACTTTCGGTTTGCTGCATACTAATATCTCTACAACCCTAGCATCACCGAACCTTAAGTGTGTAGACCCTACGGGTTCGGGAGACACGTAGACATGACCGAGACGGATCTCTGGCCAATAACCAACAGCGGGATCTGGATACCCATGTTGGCTCCCACATGCTCCTCGATGATCTCATCGGATGAACCACGATGTCGAGGATTCAAGAAACCCCATATACAATTCCCTTTGTCAATCAGTATGTTACTTGCCCGAGATTCGATCATCGGTATCCCAATACCTCGTTCAATCTCGTTACCGGTAAGTCACTTTACTCGTACTATAATGCATGATCCCGTGACCAGACACTTGGTCACTTTGAGCTCAATATGATGATGCATTACCGAGTGGGCCCAGAGATACCTCTCCGTCATACCGAGTGACAAATCCCAGTCTCGATCCGTGTCAACCCTACAGACACTTTCGGAGATACCCGTAGTATACCTTTATAGTCACCCAGTTATGTTGTGACGTTTGGTACACCCAAAGCACTCCTA
>NW_021260610.1:0-1055 GCF_002162155.2 Triticum dicoccoides | reverse complement strand
CACAAACTGGGATACAGATCGAAAGAGGCGCAGGCCTCCTGCCTGGGATCCTCCTAAACTACTCCAGGTCGTCGTCAGCGGGCAGCACGTAGTAGTAGGCACCTCCGGTGTAGTAGGGGTCGTCGTCGACGGTGGCGTCTGGCTCCAGGGCTCCAGCATCTGGTTGCGACAACCAGAAAGAAGGGAAAGGGGGAAAAAGGGGGGGGGGAGAAATCAACCGTGAGTACTCATCCAAAGTACTCGCAAGCAAGGAACTACACTACATATGCATGGGTATATGTGTAAAGGGCCATATCAGTGGACTGAACTGCAGAATGCCAGAATAAGGGGGGATAGCTAGTCTTATCGAAGACTACGCTTCTGGCAGCCTCCGTCTTGCAGCATGTAGAAGAGAGTAGATTGAAGTCCCCCCAAGTAGCATCTCCAAGTAGCATCTCCAAGTAGCATCTCCAGTAGCATAATCCTATCCAGTAGCATAATCCTACCCGGCGATCCTCTCCTCGTATCCCTGAGAGAGAGCGACCACCGGTTGTATCTGGCACTTGGAAGGGTGTGTTTTATTAAGTATCCAGTTCTAGTTGTCATAAGGTCAAGGTACAACTTCAAGTCGTCCTGTTACCGAAGATCACGGCTATTCGAATAGATTAACTTCCCTGCAGGGGTGCACCAACTTACCCAACACGCTTGATCCCATTTGGCCGGACACACTTTCCTGGGTCATGCCCGGCCTCGGAAGATCAACACGTCGCAGCCCCACCTAGGCAAAACAGAGAGGCCAGCACGCCGGTCTAAACCTAAGCGCACAGGGGTCTGGGCCCATCGCCCATAGCACACCTGCACGTTGCGAGGGCGGCCGGAAGCAGACCTAGCCTAGTAGGCGTTCCAGTCCAATCCGGCGCGCGCCGCTCCGTCGCTGACGTCTGAAGTGCTTCGGCTGATACCACGACGCCGGGATACCCATAACTACTCCCACGTAGATGGTTAGTGCGTATAGGCTCGTAGCCAACTCAGATCAAATACCAAGATCTCGTTAAGCGTGTTAAATATCCGCGAAC
>NW_021260609.1:0-1220 GCF_002162155.2 Triticum dicoccoides | reverse complement strand
GAGCCATGGTAGCTTGCTACTGCTCTGGAACACTTAGGCTGGCCGGCATGTGTCCTTCTTCGTTCCTGTGTCTGTCCCTTCGAGGAAATGTCACGCTTTGAGTACCGGAGTCCTGTTAGCCCGCTACAGCCCGGTTTACCGGAGTCCTGCTAGCCCAGTGCTACAGCCCGGACCCACTTGCTGATGACCGACACGTTCGAAGCTGGGTCATGGATGCCTGTCCCTGTAAGTCTGTGCCACTTTGGGTTTACGACTAGTCATGTCAGCCCGGGCTCTTTATCATATGGATGCTAGCGACACTATCATATACGTGAGCCAAAAGGCGCAAACGGTCCCGGGAAAAGGTAAGACGACACCCGTGGGGATACCGTGCGTGAGGCCGCAAAGTGATATGAGGTGTTACCAGCTAGATAAATGTGACATCGAGTCGGGGTCCTGACAGCGTTGGCATCAGAGCCGGACTGCCTGTAGGTTCTCCAAGCCAAACTGGTCGATGTTGAGTCTAGAAATTCTTTAGTTATATGTAGGGGAATTGTTTGTGGGTTGGAACGTAAGGCTCTTTTTACTCCTTATACCTTATGACTTTCTGATCTGAGTCAGTCCATTCTTCCACCGGGGGTTAAGGAATTAGGATCTGTTCTCTCTATCAGGATCACGAGTTACTAATCAGTAGTACCTTATAAGTTTGATGGTTACCAGCCTAGTTCAGTTCTACTACCACATTATGTTGCCAGAATGGTTTCAGAACTTTGATATGACGATGATGAGTGGGTACGAAATCCTTTGTCAAATGTCTCAAATCCTTTTTGAGCATTTACAGCTGTTATGCTGCCGAAATTTTGCTAGAAATTCTAATGCCTTTGCATTATGATTGTGCTTTCAGATGGCCACTCGCGACCTCAATCAAGTGGTTCGCCTGACTCGATGCCTAGATGTACCCGGCCATACTGCTAAGTTGGTCAGGGTAATGACTGAGGCTGGATACCGCTGGTATCCCGAGTACACGGTCGAAGAGCAATTCCGAGATTTTAATCAAAGCCAGTATCTCTGCACTGTCAGGATATTTCCATCTTATCCTGGATCTACCGAGCCTCTTCACTGCTCCTATGGACTCGGGGTTACTATTGAGATGGCTGTGCAGGACGCCGCCTACTCTATGATGACCATTATGCGAGTCAGATCTGGGTTATTTCGGGACTCTGATTTCCGGTATATGCCAG
>NW_021260608.1:0-2257 GCF_002162155.2 Triticum dicoccoides | reverse complement strand
TTTTTTTTTTACAAAAGATTTAGAAAAGTTAGGGGAGCAAATTATTAGGATCCAACGTTTTTGATTAACCATAGCATATATCGGATGGTTATAGCTGTCAAGACTCCTAGAATTAAGGTCATAGACGTGGGACATTGGGCGGACTCATGTTACCTCATCCTATGGCTGTAGACAATTAATACTGAGATTGAACGGACAATTTTCTTAATTATCAGGATTAACGTGAAGCCTCGTATGGTGCATCCAATTGGTAAATATAAGATTGTTTACATGATTGCTACTTGCCATAAGATTTAGCCGGTGATTGTCACTTATCGTACGATTGCCACTTGCCATAAGATTTAGCCACTGATTGCCGATTGCCAGTTATTGCTCCTTGTATCATCATTTATTTGGTAGGCCAATGAATAAAACAATTAAAGCGCAGAAAAAAATCCAGCGATGCGAGAAAAATCAGGTGTGAGAGAAAAATCGGGATTGAGAGGTACGGATGAGAGGTCGGACCAAACGTAAAATGGGAGAGGGGATCTTACATTTCTTTTATCTAGTACTAGGTGAATGCCCGTGCGTTGCACGAGGGCGCATACATTCTAGTTGCTCATTTATATTCATGTCGAACATACACCTTTAAGTTCTAATTCACTTCAGGTGACATTTTCAACCTTTCTACCACCAAATAAGTTTTTTTTTCTTATTCTTGTTCTTCTTCCCCACCGTCTCCGCCTACAAATCCAGGCTCGCCACCTCCATCGACATGGCTTGTTCTTTGAGTCACAAATACCACTCTTCAAAATAAATCAAAAGGACCATTATACCCAGCATGTAAGGAAAAAGGGATATTTGGGTTTGTCTAAATATCACATGTATATAACGAAAAAGTTCATCAACTAAGCATCAATGGTTACATGTTTATCTAATTCCTGTAAAGAGAACACAAACTATCATGTTAGGTTTCATCCAAGGTATCAACATTATTCATTTCATGAAAATATATTACACAACATGATTTTATTTGAAGGAAAAAATATAATTTTGAACACACATTAAAGCATGTGTTTTACTCGCTTTCCAGCATAGGCAGTAAAGAAGAACACAATTAGTCCATGGTGACGGAGTACTAAAAAGTAGTTTTGCTGTTTTACATGACATGCAGTCATTAGAAGTAAACTACGGATTGACATCACCTAGCGTTGCCTTTGAACCACCGGAAAAGAAGGCCCCCAAAATTGATGGACCTAAGGAGCCAATCTCAGGCTAGCTAATCTGATGATCATATGCGTATGATACTACTTGAACAGAAATCATTTGCATACAGAAATGAGAAATGTAACTCAGTGGAGGAGCTACAAACAAAAAGCTGGGTGGGCCAAGCTAAAGGACAATACAAATTCTGAACCATTTATATACTACTCCCTCTGTAAACTAATATAAGACGTTTTAGATTAGTGATCTAAAATTTCTTATATTAGTTTATAGAGGTAGTATTACATTACATATAATCAGTACTCGGTGCATTATTGAACAACCCGCCTTCCATGGTTGATGGCTACAAACTCTGAACTGTAAACACAATTGAGTGAACTGTTTATGATATCAACTAAAAACTTTTGTTAAAAAATTGCGCCTTTTCATAATCTGCAAGCAACAAGTTTACCGAACAAGATCTTCCATAATTTATTTATGGTAACACAGACAAATAGGCAATCACCTTAGTAAAATTTAAGGAAAGAAATTGGGAATGAATAAAAAAAATTACCTGTGGATAGGATCAGATTCAGAGAAGGAGTGTGTTGTTGGCTTGCTGCTGCTAGCTGCGTGCGTTTGCGCTCCACGGAACTGAAATGTCAAGCCTAATTGTGGTGTGACTATATGCCCCCCCCCCCACCTGTTTCCCCATCATTTACCTTGTTTCGGCGGCTCCACCACCTCCATAGCATGCTTGTAAGCAGTACTCTTTGACCTTTCGGCAGGTCTGGTACTGATTGTACTACTTCTTTAGCATCCATGTGGATGTAGTCCTAGCTCTAAACTTCTCCATAGTTTCTTCACTTCCTTGCATCTTATGAAGGGGGGCTGTCATTATCTAATCTTTTGCAGCACATACACATCATGCCACAACATTCATGTACACTTCAGGGAGAGTCTCAAAGGTAAGCTATTATGGGTTAGCCTCCACAAGAACTGCTGCACCGATGTTGATTGGTATCTCCCAATTTCTTTTCTTAGTGATGCTCGTTACCGAGTTGTCACTTGTTGC
>NW_021260607.1:0-2257 GCF_002162155.2 Triticum dicoccoides | reverse complement strand
TTTTTTTTTTACAAAAGATTTAGAAAAGTTAGGGGAGCAAATTATTAGGATCCAACGTTTTTGATTAACCATAGCATATATCGGATGGTTATAGCTGTCAAGACTCCTAGAATTAAGGTCATAGACGTGGGACATTGGGCGGACTCATGTTACCTCATCCTATGGCTGTAGACAATTAATACTGAGATTGAACGGACAATTTTCTTAATTATCAGGATTAACGTGAAGCCTCGTATGGTGCATCCAATTGGTAAATATAAGATTGTTTACATGATTGCTACTTGCCATAAGATTTAGCCGGTGATTGTCACTTATCGTACGATTGCCACTTGCCATAAGATTTAGCCACTGATTGCCGATTGCCAGTTATTGCTCCTTGTATCATCATTTATTTGGTAGGCCAATGAATAAAACAATTAAAGCGCAGAAAAAAATCCAGCGATGCGAGAAAAATCAGGTGTGAGAGAAAAATCGGGATTGAGAGGTACGGATGAGAGGTCGGACCAAACGTAAAATGGGAGAGGGGATCTTACATTTCTTTTATCTAGTACTAGGTGAATGCCCGTGCGTTGCACGAGGGCGCATACATTCTAGTTGCTCATTTATATTCATGTCGAACATACACCTTTAAGTTCTAATTCACTTCAGGTGACATTTTCAACCTTTCTACCACCAAATAAGTTTTTTTTTCTTATTCTTGTTCTTCTTCCCCACCGTCTCCGCCTACAAATCCAGGCTCGCCACCTCCATCGACATGGCTTGTTCTTTGAGTCACAAATACCACTCTTCAAAATAAATCAAAAGGACCATTATACCCAGCATGTAAGGAAAAAGGGATATTTGGGTTTGTCTAAATATCACATGTATATAACGAAAAAGTTCATCAACTAAGCATCAATGGTTACATGTTTATCTAATTCCTGTAAAGAGAACACAAACTATCATGTTAGGTTTCATCCAAGGTATCAACATTATTCATTTCGTGAAAATATATTACACAACATGATTTTATTTGAAGGAAAAAATATAATTTTGAACACACATTAAAGCATGTGTTTTACTCGCTTTCCAGCATAGGCAGTAAAGAAGAACACAATTAGTCCATGGTGACGGAGTACTAAAAAGTAGTTTTGCTGTTTTACATGACATGCAGTCATTAGAAGTAAACTACGGATTGACATCACCTAGCGTTGCCTTTGAACCACCGGAAAAGAAGGCCCCCAAAATTGATGGACCTAAGGAGCCAATCTCAGGCTAGCTAATCTGATGATCATATGCTTATGATACTACTTGAACAGAAATCATTTGCATACAGAAATGAGAAATGTAACTCAGTGGAGGAGCTACAAACAAAAAGCTGGGTGGGCCAAGCTAAAGGACAATACAAATTCTGAACCATTTATATACTACTCCCTCTGTAAACTAATATAAGACGTTTTAGATTAGTGATCTAAAATTTCTTATATTAGTTTATAGAGGTAGTATTACATTACATATAATCAGTACTCTGTGCATTATTGAACAACCCGCCTTCCATGGTTGATGGCTACAAACTCTGAACTGTAAACACAATTGAGTGAACTGTTTATGATATCAACTAAAAACTTTTGTTAAAAAATTGCGCCTTTTCATAATCTGCAAGCAACAAGTTTACCGAACAAGATCTTCCATAATTTATTTATGGTAACACAGACAAATAGGCAATCACCTTAGTAAAATTTAAGGAAAGAAATTGGGAATGAATAAAAAAAATTACCTGTGGATAGGATCAGATTCAGAGAAGGAGTGTGTTGTTGGCTTGCTGCTGCTAGCTGCGTGCGTTTGCGCTCCACGGAACTGAAATGTCAAGCCTAATTGTGGTGTGACTATATGCCCCCCCCCCCACCTGTTTCCCCATCATTTACCTTGTTTCGGCGGCTCCACCACCTCCATAGCATGCTTGTAAGCAGTACTCTTTGACCTTTCGGCAGGTCTGGTACTGATTGTACTACTTCTTTAGCATCCATGTGGATGTAGTCCTAGCTCTAAACTTCTCCATAGTTTCTTCACTTCCTTGCATCTTATGAAGGGGGGCTGTCATTATCTAATCTTTTGCAGCACATACACATCATGCCACAACATTCATGTACACTTCAGGGAGAGTCTCAAAGGTAAGCTATTATGGGTTAGCCTCCACAAGAACTGCTGCACCGATGTTGATTGGTATCTCCCAATTTCTTTTCTTAGTGATGCTCGTTACCGAGTTGTCACTTGTTGC
>NW_021260606.1:6214-6882 GCF_002162155.2 Triticum dicoccoides | reverse complement strand
GGGTCGAAGCTAAGCATCTGAGTGGGAGAATTGCTCTCCACTCGGAAAGTTTTTAACTTAGGCGATTACGGGGTTGCAGCTAAGCCCCCGAGCGGGAGGATTGCTCTCCACTTGGAATGTTTTTAACTTAGGCGATTACGTAGTCGCAACTAAGCCCCCGAGCGGAATATTTTTAACTTAGGCGATTACGGGGTTGTAGCTAAGCCCCCGAGTGGGAGGACTGCTCTCCACTCGGATTTTTTTTAACTTAGGCGATTACTACGTCAAAGCTAAGCCCCCGAGTGGGAGGATTGCTCTCGACTCGGAATGTTTTTAACTTAGGGGATTATGGGGTAGCAGGTAAGCCCCCGAGTGTGAGGATTTCTCTCCACTCGGAATGGTTTTAACTTAGGCGATTAAAGGTTTGCAGCTAATCCCCCGAGTGGAAGAATTGCTCTCCACTCGGAATGTTTTCAACTTAGGCGATTACGGGGTCGCAGCTAAGCCCCCGAGTGGAAGAATTGCTCTTCACTCGGAATGTTTTTAACTTAGGCGATTACGGGGTCGCAGCTAAGCCCCCGTGTGGGAGGATTTCTCTCCACTCCGAATGTTTTTAACTTAGGTGATTACGGGGTCGCAGCTAAGCCCCTGAGTGGGGGGATTGCTCTCCACTCAGAATGATTTTAACA
>NW_021260606.1:4643-5212 GCF_002162155.2 Triticum dicoccoides | reverse complement strand
TCTCCACTAGGAATGTTTTTAACTTAGGCGATTACGCGGTCGCAGCTAAGCCCCAGAGAGAAATATTTTTAACTTACGCGATTACGGTGTCGTAGCTAAGCCCCCGAGTGGGAGGACTGCTCTCCACTCGGATTTTTTTAACTTAGGCGATTACAGGGTCAAAGCTAAGCCCCCGAGTGGGAGGATTGCTCTCGACTCGGAATGTTTTTAACTTAGGGGATTACGCGGTCGCAGGTAATCCCCCGAGTGCGAGGATTGCTCTCCACTCGGAATGGTTTTAACTTAGGCGATTAAAGGTTCGCAGCTAAACCCCCGAGTGGAAGAATTGCGCTCCACTCGGAATGTTTTTAACTTAGGCAATTATGGGGTCGCAGCTAAGCCCCCGAGTGGGAGGATTTCTCTCCACTCCGAATGTTTTTAACTTAGGTGATTACGGGGTCGCAGCTAAGCCCCTGAGTGGGGGGATTGCTCTCCACTCAGAATGTTTTTAACATAGGCGATTACGGGGTCGCTGCTAAGACCCCGAGTGGCAGGATTGCTCTCCACTCGGAATGTTTTTAACTTAGGCG
>NW_021260606.1:3307-4007 GCF_002162155.2 Triticum dicoccoides | reverse complement strand
AGGACTGCTCTCCACACGGATTTTCTTAACTTAGGCAATTACAGGGTCAAAGCTAAGCCCCCGAGTGGGAGGATTGCTCTCGACTCAGAAGGTTTTTAACTTAGGGGATTACGGGGTTGCAGGTAATCCCCCGAGTGCGAGGATTGCTCTCCACTCGGAATGGTTTTAACTTAGGCGATTAAAGGTTCGCAGCTAAGCCCCCGAGTGGGAGGATTGCTCTCCACTCGGAATGTTTTTAACTTAGGCGATTACGGGGTCGCAGCTAAGCCCCCGAGTGGGAGGATTGCTCTCCACTCCGAATGTTTTTAACTTAGGTGATTACGGGGTTGCAGCTAAGCCCCTAAGTGGGGGGATTGCTCTCCACTCAGAATGTTTTTAACATAGGCGATTACGCGGTCGCTGCTAAGACCTCGAGTGGGAGGATTGCTCTCCACTCGGAATGTTTTTAACTTAGGCGGTTACGGGGTCGCAACTAAGCCCCCGAGAGGGAGGATTGCTCTCCACTCGGAATGTTTTTAACTTAGGCGATTACAGGGTCAAAGCTAAGCCCCCAAGTGGGAGGATTGCTCCCGACTCGGAATGTTTTTAACTTGGGTGATTACGGGGTCGTAGCTAAGCCCCCGAGTGCGAGGATTGCTCTCCACTCGGAATGGTTATAACCTATGCGATTAAAGGGTCGCAGCTAAGCCCCCGAGTGGAA
>NW_021260606.1:0-503 GCF_002162155.2 Triticum dicoccoides | reverse complement strand
CTCGTGGGAGGATTGCTCTCCACTTGGAATGTTTTTAACTTAGGCGATTACGGGGTCGCAGCTAAGCCCCCGAGTGGGATGATTTCTCTCCACTCGGAATGTTTTTAACTTAGGCGATAATGGGGTCGCAGCTAAGCCTCCGAGTGGGAGGATTGCTCTCCACTCGGAATGTTTTTAACTTAGGCGATTATGTGGTCGCAGCTAAACCCCCGAGTGGGAGGATTGCTCTCCACTAGGAATGTTTTTAACTTAGGCGATTACGCGGTCGCAGCTAAGCCCCCGAGCGGAATATTTTTAACTTACGCGATTACGGGGTCGTACCTAAGACCCCGAGTTGGAGGACTGCTATCCACTCGGATTTTTTTAACTTAGGCGATTACAGGGTCAAAGCTAAGCCCCCGAGTGGGAGGATTGCTCTCGACTTGGAATGTTTTTAACTTAGGGGATTATGGGGTCGCAGGTAATCCCCCGAGTGCGAGGATTGCTCTCCATTCGGAATGGTT
>NW_021260605.1:0-1446 GCF_002162155.2 Triticum dicoccoides | reverse complement strand
GCCATCTCAATGGTAACCCCGAGTCCATATGAGCAGTGAAGAGGCTCGGTGGATCCAGGATAAGATGGAAATATCCTGACAGTGCAGAGATACTGGCTTTGATTAAAGTCTCGGAATTGCTCTTCGACCGTGTACTCAGGATACCAGCGGTATCCAGCCTCAGTCATTACCCTGACCAACTTGGCAGTATGGCCGGGTACATCTAGGCATCGAGTCAGGCGAACCACTTGATTGAGGTCGCGAGTGGCCATCTGAAAGCACAATCATAATGCAAAGGCATTAGAATTTCTAGCAAAATTTTGGCAGCATAACAGCTGTAAATGCTCAAAAAGGATTTGAGACATTTGACAAAGGATTTCATACACACTCAACATCATCATATCAAAGTTCTGAGACCATCCTAGCAACATAATGTGGTAGTAGAACTGAACTAGGCTTGTATCCATCAAACTTATAAGGTACTACTGATTAGTAACACGTGATCCTGATAGAGAGAATAGATCCTAATTCCTTAACCCCCGGTGGAAGAATGGACTGACTCAGATCAGAATGTCATAAGATAAAGAAGTAAAAAGAGCCTTACGTTCCAACCCACAAACAATTCCCCTACATATAACTAAAGAATTTCTAGACTCAACATCGACCAGTTTGGCTTGGAGAACCTACAGGCAGTCCAGCTCTGATGCCAACGCTGTCAGGACCCCGACTCGATGTCACATCGATCTAGCCGGTAACACCTCGTATCACTTTGCGGCCTCACGCACGGTATCCCCACGGGTGTCGCCTTACCTTTGCCCGGGACCGTTTGCGCCTTTTGGCTCACGTATATGATAGTGTCGCTAGCATCCATATGATAAAGAGCCCGGGCTGACATGACTAGTCGTAAACCCAAAGTGGCACAGACTTACAGGGACAGGCATCCATGACCCAGCTTCGAACGTGTCGGTCATCAGCAAGTGGGTCCGGGCTGTAGCACTGGGCTAGCAGGACTTCGGTACTCAAAGCGTGACATTTCCCCGAAGGGACAGACACAGGAACGAAGAAGGACACATGCCGGCCAGCCTAAGTGTTCCAGAGCAGTAGCAAGCTACCATGGCTCAGCGGTAACACTAGGAGACATTTCCCGGTAAGAGAGGCTACTAAAGATAAACAACTAGATAGTCAGATCCCACACATACCAAGCATTTCAATCATACACACAATATGCTCGATATGTGCAAATACAACGAAGCATCACAACATGACTCTACGACACAAGTACTTTATTTAAGGCTCAGGGAGCCATACATAACATACACGAAGGTACGGGTCTCACGACCCAACATACAAGTCATACAGTCATACAAACCAGCAGCGGAAGTAACTTGTCTGAGTACAGACAACTAGTAAAATAAAAGAGGCTTGGGAAGCCTAGCTATACTACAAGGTCCTTCACAAGCTCAGGGT
>NW_021260604.1:0-930 GCF_002162155.2 Triticum dicoccoides | reverse complement strand
ATGAGGTCTATTACGAACTCAACATCCCTGTCAGGTGGAACACCTGGCAATTCCTCTGGGAAGACATCCGGGAAGTCACGGACTACCGGCACGTCCTCAAGGTCTGGCAAAGGGCTGGCGTTAAGAGAATATAATTGTCGCTTGGCTATTCGGGTTAGGACATTGACTATCTTGCCCGAAGGGTGAGTGAGTTGAACAGTCCTAGAGAAGCAATCAATTTTGGCTTGATGAGCTGACATCCAGTCCATACCCAAAATGATATTAATATCTGAAGATTTAAGGGCTATCAAAGACGCGAGGAAAACAAGTCTGTCGACTTGGATTTCATTTCCATGGCTTACTCTAGAAGTTTGCCATTTGGATCCCGGAGTTTGAATTACCATGGAGGTTGGCATATCACCGAATGCGACGTTATGCAAACGAGCATAATTTTCAGATATAAAATAATGAGAGGCTCCTGTATCGAAAAGAACAGATGCCGGGTGGCAATTAACAAGAAGCGTATCGAGAACGACGTTGGGATCCTCTTGAGCTTCTTCGGCAGAGATACAGTTGACATGGCCACGTGAAGCGGTGACCGGCTTGGCGTGGAATATTTTTCCTGTCGGCTTGCCACGGCCAACAGCTTTAGCAGACTGGTTGGGGTTGGTCTGGGGGCACTCACGCATATAGTGACCAGATTCCCCACACT
The DNA here is from genome assembly GCF_002162155.2 of Triticum dicoccoides. Lineage (NCBI taxonomy): Eukaryota > Viridiplantae > Streptophyta > Magnoliopsida > Poales > Poaceae > Triticum > Triticum dicoccoides. The sequence goes on along the minus strand of NW_021260604.1, from coordinate 239 downwards.
TGAAACAAGTCACGGAGCTGGTACGTGGAGGAACATTGTTGGTTGGACCCCCATAGGGCTTGGCCGGTGCAGACTGTTGAACGGGGCGAGGCGCCTGGAAGGATGGCCTCGGTGTGAACCTGGGTGGCAGGGCGGTGTTGGGTACCCACACGCGGCGCTTCTGAGGACCAGCACCGGATGAGGAACCCATGTCACGGCCATGCTTGCGTGTTGCGTCATAGTCAGTCTGACCAGTTTCA
>NW_021260603.1:0-4450 GCF_002162155.2 Triticum dicoccoides | reverse complement strand
CCCGCGTGCACCGCCTCGATCCGCTCTTTGTGCGCTCTCCGCCTCCCACCGAACCGAAAGGGGCCCTGTCCCCATAGGTGTTGGTGGAATCAGCTCCCCCCGACATCTCTGGCGCGCCAGGTAGGGGGCGCTTCGGCGGCGGCTGTTCTTCATCGTCATGGATCCTAAGGAGCGGGCGAGCGAAAGAACAACGCCGGTGTGGCAGCAGAAAAAGCTAAGTCGTGCGAGACTTTAGATATTTCCTTTCTGTATAAGGTTATCCGCCTCGGAGATCTTGCTCTTTGTACGGAAAACCTGTGCGCGGAGGAATCAACTCGTAGCTAGTTGCGCCCTTACTCTGTTTCGAGTTCGCTCAACAACTTAAGTGAGCTGCTAGCGCCCTTACTTTGCTTCGAGTCCGCTCAGCAAATTAAGTGAGCCGCTAGCGCCCTTACTTTGTTTCGAGTCCGCTCAACAACTTAAGCGAGCTGCAACTAGTTGCGACAAGGTTGCTTGTCGGTAGCGACCCCGCCAGCAGGCTGCTGAAGTTCCGCACTCGGCGCTCGTGGCAAGGGTGCCTGCACCGACAAGTTTCCCTAGAAAGCGTAGGGAGGACGTACAAAGAGGGGTTGAACAGGAAGATAGCATGTGCTATTTATTTGAAACTTCTGCATAGACCTGTATGCCGAGGAGCCTTCTCGTGGCTAGTTGCGCTCCATGATGCCTCGAGTCCGCTCGGCAACTTGTGCGGTTGCGCTAGAACCAAGAAGGTAAACCTTTCCGGGAAGCGATGTTCCCGAATGGCCGCTAAGGGCCCGTTCCCTCAAGCGCTGCTGGCTGGATCACACGCACCGAAAAGCATTCCAGCAGGCATAGGGAATATGTAGCAGAAGTCAAAATTCGCAAACGAGTTAAGTGCACTTCGGATACTAATCACTTGCTATGTTTGAACGCAGTTATAGCCCGGGGGCTGGCAACGCCCTTAGGGCCAATCTTTTTGGCGTCAAGAAAGACGAAGTTCTTCGCCATAAGCCTTTCCGGCAATTGATCTTGCCGGGAGCCGGCGTCAAGAACGACGAAGTTCTTCGCCGTAAGCCTTTCCGGCGACGATCTTGCCGGGAGCCGGCGTCAAGAACGACGAAGTTCTTCGCCATAAGCCTTTTCGGCAATTGATCTTGCCGGGAGCCGGCGTCAAGAACGATGAAGTTCTTCGCCGTAAGCCTTCCCGGTGACGATCTTGCCGGGAGCCGGCGTCAAGAACGACGAAATTCTTCGCCATAATCCCTTCCGGCAATTGATGTTGCCAGGAGCCGGCATCAAGAAAGATGAAGTTATTCACCGTAAGCCTTCCCGGCGACGATCTTGCCGGGAGCCGGCATCGAGAACGTCAAAGTTCTTCGCCATAAGCCCTTCCGGCAATTGATCTTGCCGGGAGCCGGCGTCAAGAACGACGAAGTTCTTCGCCGTAAGCCTTTCCGGCGACGACCTTGCCGGAAGCCGGCATCGAGAACGTCAAAGTTCTCTGCCGAAGATAAAAGCCTTCCTGGCAACAAGCTTGCCGGAAGCCGGCATCGAGAACGTCAAAGTTCTCTGCCGAAGATAAAAGCCTTCCTGGCAACAAGCTTGCCGGAAGCCGGCATCGAGAACGTCAAAGTTCTCTACCGAAGATAAAAGCCTTCCTCGCAACAAGCTTGCCGGAAGCCGGCATCGAGAACGTCAAAGTTCTCTGCCGAAGATAAAAGCCTTCCTGGCAACGACCTTGCCGGAAGCCGGCATCGAGAACGTCAAAGTTCTCTGCCGAAGATAAAAGCCTTCCTGGCAACAAGCTTGCCGGAAGCCGGCATCGAGAACGTCAAAGTTCTCTGCCGAAGATAAAAGCCTTCCTGGCAACAAGCTTGCCGGAAGCCGGCATCAAGAACGTCAAAGTTCTCTGCCGAAGATAAAAGCCTTCCTGGCAACAAGATTGCCGGAAGCCGGCATCGAGAACGTCAAAGTTATCTGCCGAAGATAAAAGCCTTCCTGGCAACAAGCTTGCCGGAAGCCGGCATCGAGAATGACAAAGTTCTCTGCTGAGGATAAAAGCCTCCCCGGCAAGCCAGTATCGCTGGGGGCTGCGAGTGCCAAGAATCGTCCACGGCAAACCAGAGTTGCCGGGGGCTGCAATATCAGATAAGTCTTTCATCCCTTGTCATGCATCCTCTTATGGACTGGGGAATGCGAAACCACATTTCTTCCCGGAAACTGCCGTGCTCCCTCGACTCTAGGCCCTGGGGCTCGTTCTCGGGGCCAAGTTTGGTCGTAGTCGCGGCAGCAAAGGGATGAAATGAGGAGACCGCACCCACCTCGTTCCTGCCTCCGTCTAAAACGCGAGAAGGGTGGAGCGACGTGGGAAGGCGGCGGGGCCTGTTGCCGGGAGATGAAATGTCTGTCCAAGGGATACCAAGAATTCGCTCCTTGGCGTGGGTTTAGCTCACGAGACAAATAATCCGGCAAGCATCCTCTTTTCATTAAAAAACATCCCACTCAGGAGGCAGGTCAAGGAGGCGAAAAGGGCAAGAGGAGTGCCTAGGCGAATTACGGGTGCCAGAAGACACCAAGGGAACATCCCGGGGGTCGTCTGAAGGCTGGACGGCGACGGTGGCGCTGGAAGCGGGGCTCGAAGACGGGGCAACAGGACGTCAGCACGCTGTCGAGGGCACCACGCCCTCGTACTCCGGCTTGACGGCCTTGTCGCCTGCCCTCTTCCCCTTCCGCAGCCTCCCTACGTCGGCCGCCCAAGGAGACGACCCCGGGGAGTTCAAGAAGCCGGCGACGCGGATGATGGGGTCGCCGGTGCCGCGCAAAGCGGCGCCCGACGCCTAGTCGGACCCGCTACCCCGCCGCCCGCTACCCTCGTCGTCGCTGTCGCTCCCCTCCTCATCGCTCTCGCTCGAGGGAGAGCCTTCGCTGTCGGAGGAGCTGTTCGCGCAGCACTTCGCCCGAGTGCCGAAGCACCCGAAGGCCTTGACGGAGAGGAGATCGCCCTCCATCAACTTAAAATGGAGGGTAAACCCCTCCGTCAAGCTGTGGATGCGGGCGAACGTCTTCCACCCTCGATCAAGATACATCACATTATCGCTGGGAATGCAACGCGGACTCGCGTGTCGTTGATCCCACAGCCCCTCATGTGCAGCCTCAGTGTCTCGGGCGGGTCCAACTCCATCGCGCGCGCAAACGGAGCTGGAAGCCGGAGGCGACGACGAGGCGCCCGGCACAGCCTGATGAAGAGCTCGCAAGGGTCGTCCCCTATATGGACCGCCGTGGGGGGAGGGGCCGCTGGCGGAGGTGAAGCTGACGCGCCGCCCCGTCCGCCTCTTCCCCGAGCGCCTCGACCTCGTCCCCGACCTCGCCCCCTCCCTCTTCCCCTTAAGGCTGGCTCTGCCACCTCGGGCACGAAAGAGGGAGAGATGCGCTGTCTAGCGGCGACCCTCGCCGCCACCGATGAAGGGCTTGGGTTCCCTTTCTCCATGGCAGATGAGAGAAAGGGGAGCAGAAGCTGGAGAAAGGAGAAGATGAGAGAGTGCGGGTTTCTGTGCTCCCATCCCGCTCTTTATAAAGGAGCGAGGTGGGGGCTCGGCCGCCCCGCTCAGCGAATCAAGGCACGGGAAGGGCAGGGAGTCGGGGCCAACCCGCTCGCGACGGCCCAGTTTCCCACTCCACCGTCCGTGACCCCAAGCGCATGGGAGCCGCGTGGCGGGGATGCATAACCAAGGTGACAGATGAGGCGGCCTCGCTCCGCCCCGTGAACGCGGGGACTGGACGTCCCGGGAACCGTGCACCGGCCCCGTCCAGTAAATGCACCATGCCCCCACACCTACCTCCGTTTAAGGAGGAGGGCGTGAACCGTCCCCATCATCGTGGCCCGACGCATGCTCGGGGGGCTTAGCCCCACGCAACCACCCACGATCTCACCCACGACACCGCGTTTGACGCGTGCCGTTCTGGGCGTGCGCGGTGGGAGCGGAGTTAGATTCGGCGTGACCTAGGCCGCGCGTGCCCGTGCACTGTTTTGGGCCTGGCCCAACAGCGCTCGGCACCGTGTATGGCCCAGGCCCGGGGGCTCCTGTCGGTGTACTAGAGTAGGGGTACCCTAGTATCCCGAACTCGTGCACGGGCAGTTGCAGCACCCCGCGGCAGAGCTTGCCAGCTGACCGCCAAGACCCTCCATGGATCCCTTGAAGACCATTCAAGAACAAAGTACTCAAACCAAGGCCCCGGCAAGAGGAGCTTGCCGGGAAGGCCAAACAAGGCCCCGACAAGAGGAGCTTGCCGGGAAGGCCAAACAAGACCCAGGCAAGAGGAGCTTGCCGGGAAGGCTACTCAAGACATACCAAGAAGGCTTGCCGCAATGCGCCCTGCGTCCCGGCAAGATCCGGTGAGCGACAAGCTTCCGGACGCGACAAGACGACGACCGCGGCAAGGAGCTTGCCGC
>NW_021260602.1:0-1858 GCF_002162155.2 Triticum dicoccoides | reverse complement strand
GCGGCAAGCTCCTTGCCGCGGTCGTCGTCTTGTCGCGTCCGGAAGCTTGTCGCTCACCGGATCTTGCCGGGACGCAGGGCGCATTGCGGCAAGCCTTCTTGGTATGTCTTGAGTAGCCTTCCCGGCAAGCTCCTCTTGCCTGGGTCTTGTTTGGCCTTCCCGGCAAGCTCCTCTTGTCGGGGCCTTGTTTGGCCTTCCCGGCAAGCTCCTCTTGCCGGGGCCTTGGTTTGAGTACTTTGTTCTTGAATGGTCTTCAAGGGATCCATGGAGGGTCTTGGCGGTCAGCTGGCAAGCTCTGCCGCGGGGTGCTGCAACTGCCCGTGCACGAGTTCGGGATACTAGGGTACCCCTACTCTAGTACACCGACAGGAGCCCCCGGGCCTGGGCCATACACGGTGCCGAGCGCTGTTGGGCCAGGCCCAAAACAGTGCACGGGCACGCGCGGCCTAGGTCACGCCGAATCTAACTCCGCTCCCACCGCGCACGCCCAGAACGGCACGCGTCAAACGCGGTGTCGTGGGTGAGATCGTGGGTGGTTGCGTGGGGCTAAGCCCCCCGAGCATGCGTCGGGCCACGATGATGGGGACGGTTCACGCCCTCCTCCTTAAACGGAGGTAGGTGTGGGGGCATGGTGCATTTACTGGACGGGGCCGGTGCACGGTTCCCGGGACGTCCAGTCCCCGCGTTCACGGGGCGGAGCGAGGCCGCCTCATCTGTCACCTTGGTTATGCATCCCCGCCACGCGGCTCCCATGCGCTTGGGGTCACGGACGGTGGAGTGGGAAACTGGGCCGTCGCGAGCGGGTTGGCCCCGACTCCCTGCCCTTCCCGTGCCTTGATTCGCTGAGCGGGGCGGCCGAGCCCCCACCTCGCTCCTTTATAAAGAGCGGGATGGGAGCACAGAAACCCGCACTCTCTCATCTTCTCCTTTCTCCAGCTTCTGCTCCCCTTTCTCTCATCTGCCATGGAGAAAGGGAACTCAAGCCCTTCATCGGTGGCGGCGAGGGTCGCCGCTAGACAGCGCATCTCTCCCTCTTTCGTGCCCGAGGTGGCAGAGCCAGCCTTAAGGGGAAGAGGGAGGGGGCGAGGTCGGGGACGAGGTCGAGGCGCTCGGGGAAGAGGCGGACGGGGCGGCGCGTCAGCTTCACCTCCGCCAGCGGCCCCTCCCCCCACGGCGGTCCATATAGGGGACGACCCTTGCGAGCTCTTCATCAGGCTGTGCCGGGCGCCTCGTCGTCGCCTCCGGCTTCCAGCTCCGTTTGCGCGCGCGATGGAGTTGGACCCGCCCGAGACACTGAGGCTGCACATGAGGGGCTGTGGGATCAACGACACGCGAGTCCGCGTTGCATTCCCAGCCCCTAATGTGATGTATCTTGATCGAGGGTGGAAGACGTTCGCCCGCATCCACAGCTTGACGGAGGGGTTTACCCTCCATTTTAAGTTGATGGAGGGCGATCTCCTCTCCGTCAAGGCCTTCGGGTGCTTCGGCACTCGGGCGAAGTGCTGCGCGAACAGCTCCTCCGACAGCGAAGGCTCTCCCTCGAGCGAGAGCGATGAGGAGGGGAGCGACAGCGACGACGAGGGTAGCGGGCGGCGGGGTAGCGGGTCCGACTAGGCGTCGGGCGCCGCTTTGCGCGGCACCGGCGACCCCATCATCCGCGTCGCCGGCTTCTTGAACTCCCCGGGGTCGTCTCCTTGGGCGGCCGACGTAGGGAGGCTGCGGAAGGGGAAGAGGGCAGGCGACAAGGCCGTCAAGCCGGAGTACGAGGGCGTGGTGCCCTCGACAGCGTGCTGACGTCCTGTTGCCCCGTCTTCGAGCCCCGCTTCCAGCGCCACCGTCGCCGTCCAGCCTTCAGACG
>NW_021260601.1:0-1291 GCF_002162155.2 Triticum dicoccoides | reverse complement strand
TGCAATTCGAGCACTTCATGATCCACAGCTCGGATTGGGTCCTTGAAGCAACGGCGGAGTTGTGACACATGGAACACATCGTGAACCTGAGAAAGGTTCGACGGAAGCTCCAGTTGATATGCCACCTTTCCACGCCTCTCGAGAATAGTGAATGGGCCAATATAGCGAGGAGCTAGCTTGCCCTTGATCCCGAAGCGGTGAGCACCCTTCATTGGTGTAACTCGAAGATAGGCCTTTTCGCCAGGTTGATAGACCATGTCTTTATGATGACGGTCATAATTACTCTTTTGGCGGGACTGAGCAGTCTTGAGATTCTCGCGAATAATGCGGACTTGTTCTTCGGCATGTTGGATAATATCCGGACCGAAGAGTGGACGTTCCCCAGTTTCTGACCAGTTCAGAGGGGTCCGGCACTTTCGTCCATATAACACTTCGAAGGGGGCCATCTTCAGACTAGCTTGATAGCTATTGTTATAAGAGAACTCAGCATACGGAAGAGATTCCTCCCATTTCTTGCCGAAGGAAATAACACAAGCTCGAAGCATGTCTTCGAGAACTTGGTTGACACGTTCAACTTGCCCTTGTGACTGAGGATGAAAAGCAGTGCTGAAAGATAGATGAGTGCCCATAGCTTCCGTCGAAACAATGCCAGCTGACTAGCAGTGATCGTTTCCTTGACAGCCAGAAAATGTGCAACTTTAGAAAGTCGGTCAATGACGACAAGAATAGCATCATTGCCTTTCTGCGATTTGGGGAATCCAGTGACGAAGTCCATTTCAACATGGTCCCATTTCCATTCAGGAATAGATATAGGTTGCAGAGTTCCAGCAGGCCTTTGATGTTCTGCTTTGATACGACGGCAAACGTCACATTCAGCAACATAACGAGCAATGTCTTGCTTCATGTTAGACCACCAGAATCTCTGACGAATGTCTTGATACATCTTCGTACTACCAGGATGGATACATAGAGGCGTATCATGAGCTTCTTTCATAACCTCCTGGGTCATATTCAGGTTTTCCTTCTTACACGGCACCACTAGGCGGCCTTTGAAGTACAAGGCGCCATCATCAGCAATAGTGAAGGATGAGGAACCTCCTTCTTTGAGGTCTTGCTTAATCTTGTAGACTTCAGAGTCAAATCCCTGCATTGTCTTTATGGTGCCCACGAGATCGGGTTCAACAGCCAGGGTATAGAGGGAACCCTGGGAAACAACACGGAGATTCATCTTGCGGAACTCCGGGGGAGGGGGAGCGAGTGCACCCGGAGGAACAATATGGAGGTTTAGCTT
>NW_021260600.1:0-2066 GCF_002162155.2 Triticum dicoccoides | reverse complement strand
AAAACATACTCATGTGGGTTTTAGTTTTGAAGAGCACGACGCGAGGGTTTCAACGGTGAAAGCAGATCTTAATTTCGAGGTTCCGTTCAAAAGTTATGTCTTTTTAAAAGAAGTTGAACTCAAAAATTAATGACAGCCATGAGGAGGATCACGTGATAGTGTAAATGCCAACTAATGATGAGTGCATGGTGCTAGATGCACATGCATCTATGTGAGGGACCAACAGACTAGCCCATCAGATAAAAAGGAAGGCCACAGAAACCGCAAAGAAATAACGAGCTATGGGATTTCCTAATCGGGGAGAAGGGGACAGGAAATTTCTTAAAAAGATGGGCCGCCCGAAAGCGCTAATGGGCAAACAGCCGCCCGCTAGACACGCCCAAAATTAATACGTACCCGGGTGGAGGTTGGCCGTCAGGGACGGCCATCGCCCGACAGCACGTTGCGGCACTGATTCGGTGCGGCACTAGAGCCGCCGCTTCTGCTGCTTCTGTTGCTGGGCACACGCGAGGGTGGCGGTTGCCGTGCGGTAGAGGGCAGGGTGCCAGGGGAGGCCACCGCGGAGGAAGTCATATGGGCCGGAAGTCTCGTCGTCGGTGAATCGCTTGTGGCACGCACAGCAAGTTCACGAGCCTAGGTTGCGAAGAGGGAGCGTGAGTGGGGCACATGAATGAGGTAGTGGCTGGGGACACGTAGCACCTCAGTGGCCTCTCTCCCGTAGCGGCTGAGCTCTCTCGCCTCACCATGGTTTTCACTTTCAGTCATTTCGTCATTTCAGCGAAATTTATTGAATTTCATTAATTTTTTAGTGGACACTGAAATATTTATCTTTTAGCCAAACTATTTCAGCGATTTCAGCAGCACATAGGAATTCAAATATATTTTTAAATAATTTTCAATTTTAAAAAATATTTGGTTAACTTTAGTATTGAAACTCACTGAATTTCGGTAATTTTGGTTGGTGCTGAAATTTTTCTGAAATTATGGAGTAGTTGGCTCGCTTCAACAAGAAATGAGAACAATTGAATTTTAAAAATGGAACTGGTCAACAAGAAGGTAAAACACATAAAAATGAATCGAGAAATAGAAGCCAGTTAACAAGACGGCACGAATCGAGAAACAGAAGAATCCAGAAGCCGCCGTCTGAATCTATGACCTTCTTTTTGTTAGAAAAGGAGGATGACCCCGGCCTCTCCATTTGGGCGATGCATACGGCAACTTTATTAATTATTCTCACAAGACCTTACAAAGTAATACAACAGTAAGCCTAAAGCTGTCGTCTAAGCAACTCTATCCAGTTGATGAAAGGACGCAGATATCCTGAGTCTAATACCAAACAGACATCGCAGCCAAACTTAACATCTAAGACCTGAGGTCCCATCCAGGACGCCTGCCGGGTATGGGTCTCACCGGTCCGGCGTGCACTCAGAGGCCGCCGCCGCCAACTGCCACCGCTCCATCTTTAGAACTGTACTGATGCATAAACCTTGCTCGGTCCAGCTATCGTCGACGCCACCACGACACCCAGCGGCACCTCCTCCCTGCGCGCAAATAACTGAGCACGTTGCGGTCGCCACTGATACACCTCAGCACCATGCTGCCAAGTACCACCAGCCGACACAGCTTGAAGTCTTTGGAAGATCTGTCGTGTGTAGCACCTGCCGACTAGGCATGACAAAGCGTAGCACCTGTCGGTCAGGCATGACTTGACATCTTCACCGAAGCTCCCTGCAAGATGAAGCCGCTCCATCTCCAGACTCTCTGAATAGGACGAGAGCACCCCAGGAAGACACGGCGAAGAGTTGAGCACCACAATCACCACGAGAGCCGGACTCAGCCGACCGCCATGGCGAAGCGACACCACTAAAGAGAACCGCCGCCATCAGGAACGCCAAGAACGCGCTGCAGCTGTCCCACCTCCCCGCGGACCCAAAGCAGCGCCTTCAAGAAGGTGACGGAGCCGGGCACCGCCGCCGCCCAACCAAAGTTGTGGGTTTTCACCCGGTTGCAGGGGGAGGACAAGGAAGAGGGAACGGAATCTCGAAGCCGCCTTCAAGAAGGAAACA
>NW_021260599.1:0-1345 GCF_002162155.2 Triticum dicoccoides | reverse complement strand
CGACGTGTTGGCCACGAGGAGAACAAGCGCACGGTGCACATTCCAAGAGTTGATATGATTGTTCCTTCAACTACTAGGCATACTATGACAACCACATCCGTTGTTGTCAGGACTACATCACCTCCACCATGTGACACATCGCCCCCGAGAGTGGCTACATCATCTGAGTTGATCATAAGAGGTAATGACAAAGGTACTGATCTTCCATCTCTACATGAGAATGATGAATGCCTTGTCAATTTGAATGCACCATCTGATGAGCTACCCACTACTTTGATCACACCACCTATTTTAGAGGACTACGTTGATAATTTGACTTTGCCATGTGATCAAACAACTGAAATACCAACAATTTTGAGTGCACCCATTGAATTAACTATTGATGCAAAAGAACCAATGTTTAATCATTTTGATATGACCTCTAATCTTGGTGATGATTCTGTGTTAAATGACTTATTGCATGTGATAGAGGCGAGGGTCCCGATCTTTCGATGAGGTGATGGATATCGCTTTGGTGGAAGTCGACTTTGACGATCCGACTACGAACGTGCGAGGACGTCGCGCCTTAGCAATCGCAAAACCAACTCCGAGAGGTTATTGACCATGCCGGAGCACGATCAACCTGACCACGAGGGTCTGTTTCCTGCGAGCAAACGAAGAACAAGCAAGAAACTAAGATTGCAATCTGGATATTGCGAATATAAGATGAAAGCTTTATTGATCAAGGTGGGGTTCTGTGACGCCTTTGTCTGGTCGTTGAACACAAACGAAGTACGCGAAGTTGCAACTATGGCGAACTTTTAATCTAAACAAAACCCAAGGAAAAGCTACTAGATGGATCTACTTATATAGGAGCAAGGGGTGGCGGCCAAGGAGGTGGGAGGACGTCCCAAGGCAGCCTAACTAAATCTAGGTCGTACAAGGCCAATGGGCCCAAGTGGAGGTGATGTAACACCTTTGGACTTGTAGTTTGACTCGGATTCTGCTGCAGCATCAGATTGTTTCGTCCACAACTCAACGCTCCGGACGAATTTGAAGGTGATTCCAATTGGGTTGGAAAGTGCGCGAAATCTAGTTTCCAACAAAAAAAGAATCACCCAATTCGGAGTCCGTATGAAAAACTTGTGTGCGTTTTGAGTCAGGTATGTCTGTGCAGTCCGAATCTGAATCCAAAACGTGAGAGACTTGGACTCTATCTTCTCTTGGGCCAAAAGTGACGTGAGAGAACTTTTTGGACAGCAAATAAACATCTCTTTCTTCCTTATCTTCATATGTGGATTGTACAAATGTCCCATACACCTGCAATTAGACAAAACACAAAAGTGTGTGAAGTATTTTTGTTCTG
>NW_021260598.1:0-3146 GCF_002162155.2 Triticum dicoccoides | reverse complement strand
AACACGTCATGAACATTTGCAAAGTTTGAAGGAAGCTCGAGTTGATAGGCGAGATCGCCTCTCTTGCTGACAATATTGAAAGGTCCCACGTATCTAGGGGCAAGCTTCCCTTTGATACCGAAGCGACGAGTACCTTTCATAGGAGAGACGCGGAGGTAAACATGATCTCCGATCTCGAAAGCCAAATCACGGTGCTTACTGTCATAGTAGCTCTTCTGACGGGATTGGGCTGCTTTGAGGTTATCTCGAATGACTTTGCACATTTCCTCTGCCTCTGTGATCAAGTCATTTCCCAAAAGCTGACGTTCACTGGTTTCAGACCACTTGAGAGGGGTACGGCACTTCTTGCCATACAGAATTTCAAATGGGGCCTTGCCCGAACTTGCTTGAAAACGGTTGTTGTAGGAGAATTCAGCATAAGAAAGACAATCCTCCCACTTCATGCCGAAGGAGATCACACAAGCCCTGAGCATATCTTCAAGAATCTGGTTGACACGCTCGACTTGACCGCTAGTTTGAGGATGGAAAGCTGTGATGAAGCGGATGTTGGTGCCCATGGCCTTCTGAAAAGAATCCCAAAACTTGGAGGTAAAGATGCTGCCACGGTCTGAAGAGATCACTTGTGGAATACCGTGCAGAGAGACAATTCGATAGGTATAGAGTTCCGCCAATTGAGCTACAGTGATTGACTCTTTGATAGGCAGAAAGTGAGCCACTTTAGTGAGTTTGTCGATGACAATGAATATAGCATCATTGCCACGCTTGGACTTTGGAAACCCAGTCACGAAGTCCATTTCAATGTGCTCAAACTTCCATTCTGGAATGGCAAGAGGTTGGAGGAGACCAGCTGGTCTTTGGTGTTCTGCCTTCACTCTTCTGCAGACATCACACTCATTTACGAACTGAGCAATCTCGCGCTTCATTCGAGTCCACCAATAAGCCTGCTTGAGGTCCTGATACATCTTCGTGCTCCCAGGGTGGATGGAGAGGAGAGAATTGTGAGCCTCGTTCATGATCACTTTACGAAGTTCACCTTTGGGTACAACAATACGATCCTCGAAGAAGAGAGTATCCTTGTCATCAAGGCGGTAGCACTTGTACTTGGGTTGACTCTTGGCAATCCCAATCTTCACCTTTTTCACCATAGCATCAAGAAGCTGGGCTTGGCGAATCTGGTCTTCCAAGGTAGGAGAGACTTGAAGGTTGCGAGGAAACCTTGAGGAACAACTTGCAGAGTAAGTTTGCGGAAAGCTTCACAGAGCTCGGGTTGATAAGGCTTGAGAATAAAACTGTTGCAATAAGCTTTTCTGCTCAATGCGTCAGCAATCACATTGGCCTTGCCTGGAGTATACTCGATACTCGGATTATACTCTTGAATCATTTCGACCCATCGAGTTTGCCTGAGGTTGAGATTAGGCTGAGTGAAGATGTACTTGAGACTCTTGTGGTCAGTGAAGATGCCCACTTTTCTTCCCAATAAGAGATGTCTCCAAGTCAAAAGAGCATGCACAACTGCCGCCAACTCGAGATCATGAGTGGGGTAGTTCTTCTCATTGGGCTTCAACTGGCGAGAGGTATAAGCAACAACTTTCTTCTCTTGCATCAACACTGCGCCAAGACCTTGGAGAGAGGCATCACAAAAGACCTCGTACGGCTTGGATTCATCAGGCGGAGTCAGAACTGGAGCAGTGATCAATTTCTCTTTCAAAGTGTTGAAAGCAATGTCACACTCCGGAGACCAAACGTACTTGATGTGCTTCTGGAGAAGATTTGAGAGAGGCTTCGCGATCTTAGAAAAGTTTTCAACGAATCTTCGGCAATAGCTTGCGAGACCGAGGAAGCTACGGAGTTGCTTCACGTTCTGAGGAGGTTCCCAATTCACAATTGCAGACACCTTCTCAGGATACACCCCAATGCCCTTGGCAAAGATGATATGACCAAGATAAAGGACCTCATCGAGCCATAATTCGCACTTGGAGAACTTGGCGTAGAACTTGTGTTCTCTGAGCTTATCGAGTACCAAACGCAAGTGCTTGGCATGATCTTCCTTGTTCTTCGAGAAAACCAGGATGTCGTCGAGATAGACCAAAACGAAGTCATTGGTGTAGGCGTTGAAGATGAAATTCATCATGCGAGAGAAAGTCGGAGGAGCGTTGACGAGGCCAAAAGACATGACAGTGTGCTCATATGAACCATAGCTTGTCCTGAAAGCTGTCTTGGGAATATCTTGCTCACGGATTCGAATCTGATGATAACCCATACGGAGATCAAGCTTGGAGAATACTTGGGCACCTTTGAGTTGTTCAAACAGCTCGTTGATGTTGGGAAGTGGGTATTTGTTCTTGATGGTCTTCTTGTTCAATGGACGGTAATCAACACAAAGTCGGTCCGTTCCATCCTTCTTCTTCACAAAAAGAACACCACAACCCCATGGAGAAGAACTAGGCCGGATGAGACCCATTCTATCTTGAATATCGAGTTGCTTCTTCAGCTCCTTCAACTCTTCAGGTCCGAGCTTGTAAGGACGCTTGCACACAGGTTCCGTGCCAGGCTCAAGATCAATAACGAATTCAACTGGCCAGTGCGGAGGCATTCCTGGAAGCTCTTCTGGAAAGACGTCTTGATATTCGCAAACGACTGGAATTTGCGAGATAGCATCCAGTTCACCCTTCTCATTGAGAGAAAACAAACGGATGGTATTATCCCGAGCGGCAAAGACAATTACATCCTCAGACGAATGAGTCAATTGAATCTGCCTGGCAGCACAATCAAGATGCGCCTTGTGCTTAGAAAGCCAATCCATTCCGAGAATAAGATCAATATCCGAGTCACCAAGAACAATTGGGGAAGAAAGTAACTTGTAGTCGCCCAACGTGATAGTAATATCCGGGACACAAAAATTAGCTGTCATTTGCTTGCCTGGTGACACGATTTGCAAGGAACTTTGTAGATACTGATAATCGCACTCATACTTGGATGCAAAAGGTTTGGAAATGAAGCAATGCGATGCACTAGTGTCAAAAAGAACTTTTGCAGGAATATCATTAACAGGAAGGTTACCCATGATGACATCTGATGAATCCTCTGCCTGAGCTGCATTCACCATATTGACCTTGGCGTACTTGGGGTTATGCTTGACCACAGCT
>NW_021260597.1:0-3542 GCF_002162155.2 Triticum dicoccoides | reverse complement strand
CCCCGCCCCGTGCGTTGCTAGTCAGACAGTCCGCCGGCTATCAGAGCAATTTCAGATTAAAAGCCAACAACCTTGGGACAGTTTGGTACAGATGTTTTGATTTGTTTGTCTAAATTGCGTCCAGCGGCAACAAATGGTAAGAGGGATGGGGTCAAGCACTATCCACAGGTCTTGCAAGAATTCTGGAGACTCGAGAGCAGTGGTATTTCGTGTTGTTCTATCTATCTAGTTGACATCTGCATAAATGTACATGCGTCTGTTCTGATAAAACTGCAGTTCTCAGGTAGCTAGCGAGACGGTAGCTTGACAAGATCACAGCGGACTCGGTAGTAGTATATGGATTATTGCAACCGCCCACAACACAAGTTACTCCTTCCGCAAGCCTTTCACAGCCGCGTTCACCTCTCGAATATCATCGGTGCTAGGAGTAGAGCATGTTTTGTGAAACAGAGGTGTGTGAGAATATTGTGTGGCATATATACATACATATACGAAAAAGGAAGAGATCCAGAGGACCCTTACCAGGTGCTAAACACTTCTGGTCTCTAAGACGATCAACATTCCAAACATTCTGATCCACCATGGCCTCAACATCAACTCGTGTCCATGGAAAAAATGTTAATAAGTAGCTAGCTAGAGAGTTTAGAGGCAGAAGAAAACAAACTGAAGTGATCACATAACAGTTGCAGTGTTATTCAATTTGCTGTCAAACTTCATATGACATCATAGGATCCAAATGACCTACCTTAATTAACCAATAGTACATGAAGAGTACAAAACACACAATAAGTTTGTTGTGAAAAATCGCAAGAGATATATAGTCTAAAGAATCAGTACTAACTGGCCCCACCATGAAAAAAGCAGCCTAAATTAGGTGAGCTAGCGAGCATGCCAGCTTAATTAATCAGCTGGCGGATACAAAATTATTTGCCGCATTCAAGGTTACTGCTTTGAAGTTTGTGTATAATATAGAAATGAATGGATGTGCTATGATCTTGTGCAGAAGAGACAGATCAGTCATAATGTGGCCAAGTTCAAATTTGTTTCCCTAGACATACTTCTGTGTTGGGCCTTGCAATTGGCCAATATATAAGATGCAGGTCTGACCATTTGTACTGCTCATATCCTGGTGTACAGTTATGATGTTGAGTTATGGTCATTCTTTTTGGTACATGGAGCGAGTCGAATATTCTGATTCCGTTTTCTGTATTTTGTTAACCGGTTGCAGAGGGAAGGATGGTACTGGTGAGGAAGTAGTCAAGCCTTTTACTCGGACTAAACTGGATTTTGATATTGGATACTTTGAGCTTGTTTTAAAGGTAATTTATTGTAAACATGTTCCAACCCACTGAATATCTCTTATCATTGATTCTGATGGTAAAAAGACTATGTGGCCAGTTGACTAGAATAATTAGCTTCATTGTACACCATAGTATTAATTCACTTCTGAAGATATGCTGAACAAAATAAGCCTTCATGAACTTCTGAAACTCTGAACCTCTTACCTTGAGGGGAATATGTGAGCATGGAAATTTTTTTACTTCCGGTGCATGATTGAAACCAGTTGTTAATTTGTATGTGATATGCAGGAATAGATGGCCGATGTAAGTGCTGAGTGTTTGGATGAGTACGTAAACATTGTCAGCAGGATGTTTCATAGCGAGGATGAAGGTTTTGAGTTCTATAACAAGTATGCTCTTGAGAAAGGCTTTAGTGTGCGAGTTCTATAACAAGAAAAATGCGTTATTGCAATTATTTAAGAATGACGAGTATGCTTCGTACGATAGTGAGAAGAAAAAAAGGAAAAAGAAGACTCCATCAGAGTCTACAAATGATTCCGAGGACACGAACAATAAAAAGAGGAAAATCGGCTCTAGCAACTTAAAAAGAGGTCAGAAGTTACTGAAACCCAGAGGGACCACCTAGATGTGGTTCGATAGGATTTCGTGGCGTCACTGATCAACAGTACAAATCATGAAAAACAAATGGTCTTAGTTGATGACATTGTCGTGCTATCGAAGCATTTGCAATGGCTCACCCAAAAAGATGGATCTGAAGAGGCCGTATGGTTGGGTGACGAAGTAAGATATTTCACAAATTAGTTTATGAAGTTTCATTTTTGTAAAATACAATTAACTTGATTATTGTTGTAGGTGGTTGATGATGCGATCCAGCTCATGCGTCATGATGACCCAATTGACACAAGGGACGGCCAACTGGTTTACATTGAGAGGGTGGCTGACGTCGCTAAGCTCGAAAGAGATGGTAGGATAGAGGAGTGCTACGAGGACGCTTTGGCAGGCATTCCTGGAACAACACAAGGCACCAGCTACCTGAAACATGATATGGTATTTTAACCTGACTTTGAACCAATTTTTTTATTCCTATACACGTTGATCTAATTATCTGTGCAATCCAGGTTTTCCTACCTACGAACAGCCAAAACGTCCACTGGTTACTTGTGGTCGTAAACCCCGGAAGGAAGGAGATTCAGGTTCTTGATTCACTTTTCCACTGTATGGTACCCAAAGAAGTACATAATGTGGTGAGAATTTCAACATATTTAATTATAACAAAGGATTTGACATCGTATCTAAATATTAGTCGTAGGCAGCTTCTCATCCCATTGGGCTTGCAGGAATGTGGGATGGAAGCACATCTGAGAGCAGCGAGGCGAGTCAATGGGATAGAAATCAATGCATGGGAAGACATTAACGTGACGCAATGGCCAGTACGAAACATTAATGTGCCAAAATCCGATGAAACATCAGTCAAAAATATTAGCTTTTGTTTTTGTTTTAGATTGTTAATATCTGAAATGCTGATCTAACAACATAAAATGTTGTAGTTCATGTTGTGCACTGTACATGCTGAAGAACATCGAATTATTTACGAGACTAAAACTGAGTAAGCAATATGACGAAGTACGTAGATTAACACCTAAAATTATGTCATTGTCTGAAGGTAAAGGAACAATACTAACATATCCTTGCATGCAGGCGTACATCGAGAAATTTAGAAAAGAGCTACCTGTTGTGCTTGTCGATTCAACCTACAACAAAATGAAATACATCAATAGGTTCAAGCATTACCATGCTAGGCTATCGGATGCAGCTGCGGTTGAAGACGACGAAGATGCAACCAGTTAGTCCAGCAGTGTGTAGTGTTCACTTGGCCATAAAGCGATAGAGTAGGGTGTGGTTGGGTTTTAGTCCCGAAGAAGGTTTCCTACCCGTGTTCTTAGTCCATTGCACATGAGTCAAGTTGTAAAACTTCAATAATATTGGTTACTATATTTTGCTTGAAATAAATTGGGTCTGTATGGGATCTCGTAGAAATCTATATTTGCTTTTTACTACCATGTGACAGTAATGGTGCCTGGGGCAACCCTAGAAGAATAATGGATTATGATATATCTATTATCATACAAGAGAAAAAGGTACGAGCATGAGCATTGCCTCACAACAGAAGTCAAAAATACTGCCTGATTCAACACGCAATCCCAACTATGTCTCGTAGGCAGGCCGCAAAGCCAAAAAAAA
>NW_021260596.1:0-2587 GCF_002162155.2 Triticum dicoccoides | reverse complement strand
TTTTTAGCACAAAAAGTCTGATTATATAAGCAAAAACAATTGTTAGCTTTTAGATGTTGTGGTGGTTCACTTGGGGGTATGTGTAGCAGTTAGCAAAAACAGAGGACTAAAGTGCTCTATTTTGGCAAACCAGTGCATGCATGCCTTTTTTCTTCTTCATTTTTTTTCACTGACGACGAATGCTGGCAACTCGACAGCAGCTAGCTAGCAGGTGTTCCTTTACAAGCATAGTAGAGCATAGTATGGATTCTAATGTTCAACTCTGACTAAACAGGTTCTGCAAACGGTCTTTTACTGCACTTGACTGAAGAAGTAGGTGTCTGCTATATCCTGCACTTGAGGTGAGTTGTGTTCTCAGGTTTACATGGCAATGGGCACTCTTCTTGTAAACACAAATTCAGATTTATATACTATATGCTGGCATGACTGTTTTTATTAGGCAGGACAGTGCAGTAGTTGATGTATCTTGGGTTGATTATAAAGTTGCTTGGGTTTAATATTACCCAGCATGATGATGTATCAATGTAGCGTTAGCATATGATCCTTTTTAGCCTTGTCCACCCGAGAGGCCCTTGAGTTTGCTGGAATGTCGATTAACTTCCGTTCCAGCAAATTCGGGTACTCCATATGTCCTATTTTCGACAAAGGTCATGCTGAAATTTTCCATGAATTTTAGCATGACTTTACTAAAAATAGGACATATGGGGTACTTGTGACTAATGATGAAAGCTTAGGCTTTTAGGGTGCCTCGGCGTCGAAAAACCCTCAATGATAAAAGCTTAGCTTTTAGGATGCCTCGGTGTCGACAAACCCTAAATGATGAGACCATGATCTTGTTCCTTGACAATAACCAACTTTTTGACCAAACTTTGTTCCTATTTAGAGAGAAACATGGCCAACAACGATGAGGCCGAGGGTTCGGGCGGCAAGGCATTCTGGGAGCTGTCCCAGGAGATGGAGGAACAACCTCACTTGTATGAGGACGGCGCCTTCCCCACCGATCCTGAGACCACTGATGGTACCGCCGAGGATGACCCCACTGATGCCACCACTGATAGTGCTGCTGAGGATGCCACCACCGATGATGGCGGCGCACGCACCGATGGCAGCCAACCGAAGAGGCAACGGAAGGACCGGCACCCGATCGTGCTCCTCACCCTCAAGGAGGAAGTTACTGAAGTGGACTCCGACGGGAATCCAATGGCGCCCGAACGAATAGTCAAGGGGTACTCGCATCAGTTCGGGTGCATTCTCCGGAGCACCATCTCGATCAACACCGAGATCCTGAGGCATCCTCACCGAGGGAATTTGCGCAACCTCCTCTTCACGAAGCTGCACGAACGATACAAGTTCCCCGCTGAATTTGCAAACACAAGCCTCAAAGGGAATAAAGTGAACAATGCTGCCCTCACGAAGATCAGCAAGGCCCTGTCTACTTGGAAAAGCAATGTGAAGAGAATGATCGAGAAAGATGAGAGTTATGAGAAGATCAAGGAGAAAAATCCTTCGATCACTGAAGATGACTACAACGACTTCAAGATCAATTGCTCGAGCACCGCAAACTCCCAATCAAGTCAGTGGGGGAAAGAAAAGCGGGAGCTGAACATAGGGGAACACACACTCGGTCCCGGCGGTTACAGAGTGGCGGAGCCTATATGGGACAAGGAGGAGGCGGACCGTGCCGAGCAAGGCCTACCGCCCCTCTTCGATAAATACGGTGACAAGCAGACCAGGAACTTTGTCAGGGCCCGGTACAAGAAGGACCCGAAAACAAAGGAGCTTACCACGGATCCGAAGACCAGGAAGCTTGAGCTTCTTCTGGTAAGGAATACACCCCCGCGTAATTAGCTCCATATGGTTGCATTCTAATTAATGAAGCCAAATTTCTAAATGGTTCACATTCCTTCCGCAGGCGACTGAAAGCAGTAGCGCGGGGTCGACTAAGAGCAACCCTTGGGACAACACTCTAAATAGGGCGTTGAATGTAATGAAGAACAAGGATAAGCTCAGTAAGCCGACGTCAGCTGGTCGTGTGGCCGGCAAAGGCTTGTCGACAAAATGGTCGTCATACTATAACAATGGTGGGCGAAAGGAGAAAAAGACCAGCTCGGAAAGCCAGGCGCGCGACGTTCAAGAACTCAAGGCACAGGTGGCGCGGATTCCGGAGATTGTCCAAGAGCAAGTGCAACAACAACTCGGAGTGACGATCACCGCCATTGTGCCTACCTTGATCGAGGGGTTGAGTGCGTGGATTGCGGGCGGCCAACAGGGGCCGCCCCCGATTCCTAGCTTCACGGGCAGCAACTCGCAGAATGCGATGGCGGGGCCATTGGTGCCTCCGGCGGAGGCGGCATTGGTGTCTCCGACGCCGGCACGGGAGCTTAATGCACCCAGGTGTACGCCGGCCGGCACCTCTGCAGCAAGCGGCCCCTCCGTCAACTGCACGCCCGCCGTTGGCGGTGCCTCGACATTATCCGAGCTCGACGCCATCATCACGGTAACTAATTAAGCCTCTCTCGGCCGAGGACTTCATCTCCTTGCCTTTGACTGGGCATCCCTGACGCCCTACATGTTTTCGCAGGGCCCC
>NW_021260595.1:0-1104 GCF_002162155.2 Triticum dicoccoides | reverse complement strand
GGGAAGTAAAAATGGATGACATATACATATACAACATGTACACCTTGTCTCTTTTGTTAGCCACATTTCAGATTAAGCAACGCCGAGGACGGCTTTATTTTCAAGAAGGGGAGGATGATGAGGACATGACTACCTTGGATATGACCAAAAATATTGCATATATGCATATTTGTCAGGTGATTTCTAGTGCAAACTATTCAATAATCTATTTATGTTATCCAGAACAAAAATACTTCACACACTTTTGTGTTTTGTCTAATTGCAGGTGTATGGGACATTTGTACAATCCACATATGAAGATAAGGAAGAAAGAGATGTTTATTTGCTGTCCAAAAAGTTCTCTCACGTCACTTTTGGCCCAAGAGAAGATAGAGTCCAAGTCTCTCACGTTCTGGATTCAGATTCGGACTGCACAGACACACCTGACTCAAAACGCACACAAGTTTTTCGTACGGACTCCGAATTGGGTGATTTTTTTTTTGTTGGAAACTAGATTTCGTGCACTTTCCAACCCAATTGGAATCACCTTCAAATTCGTCCGGAGCGTTGAGTTGTGGACGAAACAATCTGATGCTGCAGCAGAATCCTAGTCAAACTACAAGTCCAAAGGTGTTACATCACCTCCACTTGGGCCCATTGGCCTTGTACGACCTAGATTTAGTTTTAGGCTGCCTTGGGACGTCCTCCCACCTCCTTGGCCGCCACCCCTTGCTCCTATATAAGTAGATCCATCTAGTAGCTTTTCCTTGGGTTTTGTTTAGATTAAAAGTTCGCCATAGTTGCAACTTCG
Organism: Triticum dicoccoides; assembly: GCF_002162155.2. Classification (NCBI taxonomy): domain Eukaryota; kingdom Viridiplantae; phylum Streptophyta; class Magnoliopsida; order Poales; family Poaceae; genus Triticum; species Triticum dicoccoides. The sequence goes on along the minus strand of NW_021260595.1, from coordinate 314 downwards.
CGTACTTCGTTTGTGTTCAACGACCAGACAAAGGCGTCACAGAACCCCACCTTGATCAATAAAGCTTTCATCTTATATTCGCAATATCCAGATTGCAATCTTAGTTTCTTGCTTGTTCTTCGTTTGCTCGCAGGAAACAGACCCTCGTGGTCAGGTTGATCGTGCTCCGGCATGGTCAATAACCTCTCGGAGTTGGTTTAGCGATTGCTAAGGCGCGACGTCCTCGCACGTTCGTAGTCGGATCGTCAAAGTCGACTTCCACCAAAGCGAAATCCACCATCTCATCGAAAGACGGGACACCTTTGCCTCTATCA
>NW_021260594.1:0-2587 GCF_002162155.2 Triticum dicoccoides | reverse complement strand
TTTTTAGCACAAAAAGTCTGATTATATAAGCAAAAACAATTGTTAGCTTTTAGATGTTGTGGTGGTTCACTTGGGGGTATGTGTAGCAGTTAGCAAAAACAGAGGACTAAAGTGCTCTATTTTGGCAAACCAGTGCATGCATGCCTTTTTTCTTCTTCATTTTTTTTCACTGACGACGAATGCTGGCAACTCGACAGCAGCTAGCTAGCAGGTGTTCCTTTACAAGCATAGTAGAGCATAGTATGGATTCTAATGTTCAACTCTGACTAAACAGGTTCTGCAAACGGTCTTTTACTGCACTTGACTGAAGAAGTAGGTGTCTGCTATATCCTGCACTTGAGGTGAGTTGTGTTCTCAGGTTTACATGGCAATGGGCACTCTTCTTGTAAACACAAATTCAGATTTATATACTATATGCTGGCATGACTGTTTTTATTAGGCAGGACAGTGCAGTAGTTGATGTATCTTGGGTTGATTATAAAGTTGCTTGGGTTTAATATTACCCAGCATGATGATGTATCAATGTAGCGTTAGCATATGATCCTTTTTAGCCTTGTCCACCCGAGAGGCCCTTGAGTTTGCTGGAATGTCGATTAACTTCCGTTCCAGCAAATTCGGGTACTCCATATGTCCTATTTTCGACAAAGGTCATGCTGAAATTTTCCATGAATTTTAGCATGACTTTACTAAAAATAGGACATATGGGGTACTTGTGACTAATGATGAAAGCTTAGGCTTTTAGGGTGCCTCGGCGTCGAAAAACCCTCAATGATAAAAGCTTAGCTTTTAGGATGCCTCGGTGTCGACAAACCCTAAATGATGAGACCATGATCTTGTTCCTTGACAATAACCAACTTTTTGACCAAACTTTGTTCCTATTTAGAGAGAAACATGGCCAACAACAATGAGGCCGAGGGTTCGGGCGGCAAGGCATTCTGGGAGCTGTCCCAGGAGATGGAGGAACAACCTCACTTGTATGAGGACGGCGCCTTCCCCACCGATCCTGAGACCACTGATGGTACCGCCGAGGATGACCCCACTGATGCCACCACTGATAGTGCTGCTGAGGATGCCACCACCGATGATGGCGGCGCACGCACCGATGGCAGCCAACCGAAGAGGCAACGGAAGGACCGGCACCCGATCGTGCTCCTCACCCTCAAGGAGGAAGTTACTGAAGTGGACTCCGACGGGAATCCAACGGCGCCCGAACGAATAGTCAAGGGGTACACGCATCAGTTCGGGTGCATTCTCCGGAGCACCATCTCGATCAACACCGAGATCCTGAGGCATCCTCACCGAGGGAATTTGCGCAACCTCCTCTTCACGAAGCTGCACGAACGATACAAGTTCCCCGCTGAATTTGCAAACACAAGCCTCAAAGGGAATAAAGTGAACAATGCTGCCCTCACGAAGATCAGCAAGGCCCTGTCTACTTGGAAAAGCAATGTGAAGAGAATGATCGAGAAAGATGAGAGTTATGAGAAGATCAAGGAGAAAAATCCTTCGATCACTGAAGATGACTACAACGACTTCAAGATCAATTGCTCGAGCACCGCAAACTCCCAATCAAGTCAGTGGGGGAAAGAAAAGCGGGAGCTGAACATAGGGGAACACACACTCGGTCCCGGCGGTTACAGAGTGGCGGAGCCTATATGGGACAAGGAGGAGGCGGACCGTGCCGAGCAAGGCCTACCGCCCCTCTTCGATAAATACGGTGACAAGCAGACCAGGAACTTTGTCAGGGCCCGGTACAAGAAGGACCCGAAAACAAAGGAGCTTACCACGGATCCGAAGACCAGGAAGCTTGAGCTTCTTCTGGTAAGGAATACACCCCCGCGTAATTAGCTCCATATGGTTGCATTCTAATTAATGAAGCCAAATTTCTAAATGGTTCACATTCCTTCCGCAGGCGACTGAAAGCAGTAGCGCGGGGTCGACTAAGAGCAACCCTTGGGACAACACTCTAAATAGGGCGTTGAATGTAATGAAGAACAAGGATAAGCTCAGTAAGCCGACGTCAGCTGGTCGTGTGGCCGGCAAAGGCTTGTCGACAAAATGGTCGTCATACTATAACAATGGTGGGCGAAAGGAGAAAAAGACCAGCTCGGAAAGCCAGGCGCGCGACGTTCAAGAACTCAAGGCACAGGTGGCGCGGATTCCGGAGATTGTCCAAGAGCAAGTGCAACAACAACTCGGAGTGACGATCACCGCCATTGTGCCTACCTTGATCGAGGGGTTGAGTGCGTGGATTGCGGGCGGCCAACAGGGGCCGCCCCCGATTCCTAGCTTCACGGGCAGCAACTCGCAGAATGCGATGGCGGGGCCATTGGTGCCTCCGGCGGAGGCGGCATTGGTGTCTCCGACGCCGGCACGGGAGCTTAATGCACCCAGGTGTACGCCGGCCGGCACCTCTGCAGCAAGCGGCCCCTCCGTCAACTGCACGCCCGCCGTTGGCGGTGCCTCGACATTATCCGAGCTCGACGCCATCATCACGGTAACTAATTAAGCCTCTCTCGGCCGAGGACTTCATCTCCTTGCCTTTGACTGGGCATCCCTGACGCCCTACATGTTTTCGCAGGGCCCC
>NW_021260593.1:0-1135 GCF_002162155.2 Triticum dicoccoides | reverse complement strand
CAATAATTGATTTTCTGGAATTAATCTAATATAGGAAATTCCAGAATATAGTTTAAACTTCAAAAATTCATAACTTTTATTCTGTAACTCCAAATCAGACAAATTATATATGAAAAATGATCAGAAAAATCCAATCTATCCATCTGTACTATTTTCATGCATGATTAAACAAGTTAACCTGATGTTTAATGCAGAACAAGGAAAAGCACTTTAAAAGGCCATGTTTGAGTTTGAAATTTGAATCTTTGATTCAAATTGGTTCAAACCCTTCTGGTCTTAGTTGCATTAGCCCAACACACTCATATTGCTATGTTTCATGCATGCATCATATTGTTGCACATTGTTTGGTGATGGTTGTGTATCGGTGTTCTTTGCGGCAGGTTCTGCCCCCGAGGAGTACCGTGATTACCCTAACGAAGAACCGTATCAGTGCATCGAACCATCAGTCAAGCAACCAACCATTTGATCATATCGATACAATCCCATGTTCTCGCTCCTGCTCTCTTTTACTGCATTAAGACAACGCGTTTCAAACTGCTGTGTGCTACGGTAGTTGAACCCATTTCCTCTGCATGACCTGTCATTGCCACAGTAACTAGATGAAACCCACTAGCATGTGTAGGAGTTGATTGAGCCATATGTATGTGTTGTTCCTACCTTGCTATGCCTGCTATGCTTAGAGTCGTGTCAGGTCTGGTTCATCTGGGTGATGGCTAGAGTGAAATGATTATGTCAGTAATGAGAGTGGTGTGGTGAACACGTTTTGGTAAAGGTATCGATGAGAGGCCATGTAGGAGTACATGGTGGGTTGTTTCATTGAAGCCGACCTTAAGCACTGAGATCTGTATGTGTGATTTAAGATACAGCTACTACCATGCATTGGGCCCTGAAATATGACCCCGCTCGACTTCTTATTCACCCTAGCTCTCTGTCCAGGAGTTGCAAGTAGTTTCTGGTGTTTGTAGCCTACTGGAGGCCGTGGACAGCGCTGACCGTAGGGGTGGGCTGTGATGCGGTAGGTACGTGGCACGGTGTACCGAATACCCGTTAGGTATCTCGGGAACCCTGTTCACATCATTCGGGGCCGTATGGGAAACCTCGGCCGGACTCCCTGCGGATGGAACCTGGATAGGCG
>NW_021260592.1:0-2161 GCF_002162155.2 Triticum dicoccoides | reverse complement strand
CAGTTTGGACCGAATACTCGATCGCTCATGCCAGATACACGGCACCCCCGAAAAACCGGCCAACCACACCAACAGGGATTGTTGGGTGTTCAAGCAGGCAGGCAAGTTAAATGCCAAAAACAATGGCAAGGGGCTGCATAGCGATGACGAGGAGGAGCCCCGGCCGCCGAACAATAGAGGACAGAAGGGCTTCCCCCCACAAGTGCGGACGGTGAACATGATATACGCAACCCACATACCCAAAAGGGAGCGGAAGCGTGCACTAAGGGACGTATATGCGATGGAGCCAGTCGCCCCAAAGTTCAACCCGTGGTCTTCCTGCCCGATCACTTTTGATCGAAGGGACCACCCCACTAGCATCCGCCATGGCGGATTCGCCGCATTGGTTCTAGACCCAATCATTGACGGATTTCACCTCACTAGAGTCCTAATGGACGGCGGCAGCAGCCTGAACCTGCTTTATCAGGATACGGTGCGCAAAATGGGCATAGACCCATCAAGGATTAAACCCACGAAGACGACCTTTAAAGGCGTCATACCAGGTGTAGAGGCCAACTGTACAGGCTCAGTTACACTTGAAGTGGTCTTCGGATCCCCGGATAACTTCCGAAGCGAGGAGTTAATCTTCGACATAGTCCCGTTCCGCAGTGGCTATCACGCCCTGCTCGGACGAACCGCATTCGCAAAGTTCAATGTGGTGCCGCACTACGCATACCTCAAGCTCAAGATGCCGGGCCCTCGAGGAGTCATTACGGTCAATGGAAACACCGAACGCTCTCTTCGGGTGGAGGAGCATACGGCGGCCCTCACGGCGGAAGTACAAAGCAGCCTGTAAAGGCAATTCTCCAGTCCGGCCATTAAATGTCCGGACACCATCAAGCGCGCCCGGAGTAACCCACAACCAGACCGCCTGGCACATTTCGAGCATGCGTAGCAATGCGGCCCTAACCCCAGCCCTCATGAAATTGCGAAACCAGTACTGCGCGTACATAACTACGCTCTGGAAATACCATGGGCATAGGGGGAGGGGCACGACAACGGCATGCCCAGAATGCGGCTCAGCCGCACCAGGGGCTTCCGATTGTGTCATTCTTTTCTTTTCTTCTTTAATTTTTTTTTACTTTCAGGACTCCGTTCTCACGAAGCCCTATCCGGCAGTAGAACTGCCGAACACACGATGCAACAGCCAGGGAAGCAGAAAGCTACGTCGAGTGTCCAGGTGGTCTCTATTACAAGCAGTATACCTATTTTACATACCATCCCATAGCTTACCCCTGGAGGGGGACACGTTAAAGTCCCGTCCCTTGCTTATCGCACTATTTGTATCGTTCTGCTCTTACTGCAGCCCTTTTTGAATAAACAATACATAGCTTCTGCTTATTATTGAATTCCCTTTCTTTTTATATATATATATATGTTCAGTTATGACATTGTGCAACCGTACACTTTGGTACGGGCAATACACCAGGGGCTTAAGTACCCCACAATATGGTGTGATAAGTCCGAACACTTTCACAAGTGCGGCACCCCAAACTTATAGCATTATATGCATCGGCTCTGAATCATGTCTTGGATCAATAGTTGGGTTTGCCCGGCTCCCATGTTTTGGTACCTTATGTTCCGTTATATCGGCTAAGGTAGCGCTGGGAGAACCACTGCGATTGTGCCCCGGTTGAGTTGGGTTAAGCACCTCAGTGGAGAAAGCTAAAACTGATCGTCATGATAGGGTGAGAGCCGGTCGCTGTTCGAGAGGTTTTCGAGTCCCTAAAGACTTATGCCGCTTAGAGCGAGGAGTCGGCATTGTCTGGCCTAGGCGTGGATAGCGCCCCGAACTCGGTCTTCCGAATACCAGGGGCTTCGCCGAAATTTAAAATTATAGAATTCTATGGCTAAGTGAGAGTGTTCAAGCATTATAGTTTGGTTGCCTTGTTCGTTGCGTTGAGCGCCTCCCTCGAAGGACCCAAGAATGGGAACAAGAGCGCTCAAGTTTATCCCGAACACCCCAGCACTCGTGGCATGGGGGCTGAAGCCGACGACTCGCCATCTCTCAAATTTAATAAACGGCCGCACAGAAGGTAATATTTTAAATTCAAAAGTGTTGCTTAGCGCATATGAACAAGTTTTCAGCGTACAGGATAACAAATGCGAGTCTACTAAAAAA
>NW_021260591.1:0-2163 GCF_002162155.2 Triticum dicoccoides | reverse complement strand
CAGTTTGGACCGAATACTCGATCGCTCATGCCAGATACACGGCACCCCCGAAAAACCGGCCAACCACACCAACAGGGATTGTTGGGTGTTCAAGCAGGCAGGCAAGTTAAATGCCAAAAACAATGGCAAGGGGCTGCATAGCGATGACGAGGAGGAGCCCCGGCCGCCGAACAATAGAGGACAGAAGGGCTTCCCCCCACAAGTGCGGACGGTGAACATGATATACGCAACCCACATACCCAAAAGGGAGCGGAAGCGTGCACTAAGGGACGTATATGCGATGGAGCCAGTCGCCCCAAAGTTCAACCCGTGGTCTTCCTGCCCGATCACTTTTGATCGAAGGGACCACCCCACTAGCATCCGCCATGGCGGATTCGCCGCATTGGTTCTAGACCCAATCATTGACGGATTTCACCTCACTAGAGTCCTAATGGACGGCGGCAGCAGCCTGAACCTGCTTTATCAGGATACGGTGCGCAAAATGGGCATAGACCCATCAAGGATTAAACCCACGAAGACGACCTTTAAAGGCGTCATACCAGGTGTAGAGGCCAACTGTACAGGCTCAGTTACACTTGAAGTGGTCTTCGGATCCCCGGATAACTTCCGAAGCGAGGAGTTAATCTTCGACATAGTCCCGTTCCGCAGTGGCTATCACGCCCTGCTCGGACGAACCGCATTCGCAAAGTTCAATGTGGTGCCGCACTACGCATACCTCAAGCTCAAGATGCCGGGCCCTCGAGGAGTCATTACGGTCAATGGAAACACCGAACGCTCTCTTCGGGTGGAGGAGCATACGGCGGCCCTCACGGCGGAAGTACAAAGCAGCCTGTAAAGGCAATTCTCCAGTCCGGCCATTAAATGTCCGGACACCATCAAGCGCGCCCGGAGTAACCCACAACCAGACCGCCTGGCACATTTCGAGCATGCGTAGCAATGCGGCCCTAACCCCAGCCCTCATGAAATTGCGAAACCAGTACTGCGCGTACATAACTACGCTCTGGAAATACCATGGGCATAGGGGGAGGGGCACGACAACGGCATGCCCAGAATGCGGCTCAGCCGCACCAGGGGCTTCCGATTGTGTCATTCTTTTCTTTTCTTCTTTAATTTTTTTTTACTTTCAGGACTCCGTTCTCACGAAGCCCTATCCGGCAGTAGAACTGCCGAACACACGATGCAACAGCCAGGGAAGCAGAAAGCTACGTCGAGTGTCCAGGTGGTCTCTATTACAAGCAGTATACCTATTTTACATACCATCCCGTAGCTTACCCCTGGAGGGGGACACGTTAAAGTCCCGTCCCTTGCTTATCGCACTATTTGTATCGTTCTGCTCTTACTGCAGCCCTTTTTGAATAAACAATACATAGCTTCTGCTTATTATTGAATTCCCTTTCTTTTTATATATATATATATATGTTCAGTTATGACATTGTGCAACCGTACACTTTGGTACGGGCAATACACCAGGGGCTTAAGTACCCCACAATATGGTGTGATAAGTCCGAACACTTTCACAAGTGCGGCACCCCAAACTTATAGCATTATATGCATCGGCTCTGAATCATGTCTTGGATCAATAGTTGGGTTTGCCCGGCTCCCATGTTTTGGTACCTTATGTTCCGTTATATCGGCTAAGGTAGCGCTGGGAGAACCACTGCGATTGTGCCCCGGTTGAGTTGGGTTAAGCACCTCAGTGGAGAAAGCTAAAACTGATCGTCATGATAGGGTGAGAGCCGGTCGCTGTTCGAGAGGTTTTCGAGTCCCTAAAGACTTATGCCGCTTAGAGCGAGGAGTCGGCATTGTCTGGCCTAGGCGTGGATAGCGCCCCGAACTCGGTCTTCCGAATACCAGGGGCTTCGCCGAAATTTAAAATTATAGAATTCTATGGCTAAGTGAGAGTGTTCAAGCATTATAGTTTGGTTGCCTTGTTCGTTGCGTTGAGCGCCTCCCTCGAAGGACCCAAGAATGGGAACAAGAGCGCTCAAGTTTATCCCGAACACCCCAGCACTCGTGGCATGGGGGCTGAAGCCGACGACTCGCCATCTCTCAAATTTAATAAACGGCCGCACAGAAGGTAATATTTTAAATTCAAAAGTGTTGCTTAGCGCATATGAACAAGTTTTCAGCGTACAGGATAACAAATGCGAGTCTACTAAAAAA
>NW_021260590.1:0-2138 GCF_002162155.2 Triticum dicoccoides | reverse complement strand
TATTATCTTTTTGAATTCTCCCGACTACACTATATCGGAGAAGTTCATGCTTATTAAGGATTATATTGATGGGTTGCCTTTTACCATTGCACATGATGATTTTGATAGATATAATATGCATGTGCTTGCTGTGCCTACTTGCAATTATTATGAGAGAGGAACTATATCTCCACCTCTCTATGTTTCCAATATGATAAAATTGCAAGAAATTGCTTATACTATGCATTGGCCTTTACTATGTGTGCATGAATTGTTCTTTTATGACATGCCGATGCATATGAAGAGAGTTAGACTTCGTTGTTGCATGATATATGTTACTTTGTGCTCACTACTAAATTACAAATCATTGTTAATTAAAATTGGCTTTGATATACCTTGGGATCCGGGTGGATTCATTACTTGAGCACTATATGCCTAGATTAATGGCTTTAAAGAAAGCGCTGCGAGGGAGACAATCCGGAAGTTTTAGAGAGTCATTTATTTCTATTGAGTGCTTTTATATAGTTTAAAAACAAAAAATAAAGAGGGAACCCAAAACTTTTCAAAAAGGAAAGTGAAAGTGAGAGAGACAAGCATTGTTGAAGTGGGAGAGCTCCTTGAACTTTGTTCATGCTCACGGAAACTTTGTGAATATTAATTACAGAAACTTTTCAACAAAAATAATTATCCCCTTGTACAATTCCATTGTATTATAAAAATAATGTGCCAAGGTTTGCCTTTAGGATGTTTACAATGCTTGTTGGTTTGTACGGTGCAGGACAGAAACTTTGGCTGTAGTGCGCGATTTTACATTTTTAACTGGAAAGTCAAACGGTTCTGATTCTTTTTGCATTGCTTTATATACAATTTTTTTCCTAATTTTTGTAGAATTTTTGGGGTAACAGAAGTATGGTTAATGTTCAGATTGCTACAGACTGTTCTGTTTTTGACAGATTCTGTTTTTGATGCATAGTTTACTTGTTTTGATGAATCTATCAATTTATATTAGTGGATTAAGCCATGGAAAAGTTATATTACAGTAGACATAATGCAAAAAAATATGAATTGGTTTGCTACAGTACTTAGAGTAGTGATTTGCTTTATTGTACTAACAGATCTTACCGAGTTTTCTGTTGAAGTTTTGTGTGGATGAAGTGTTTGATCGAGGATGACTCGATATGAGGAAAAGGAAGAGAGGAAAGAGCTCAAGCTTGGGGATGCCCAAGGCACCCCAAGTAAATATTCAAGGAGACTCAAGCGTCTAAGATTGGGGATGCCCCGGAAGGCATCCCCTCTTTCTTCAACAAGTATCGGTATGTTTTCGTATTCGTTCTGTTCATGCGATATGTGCAAGTCTTGGAGCGTCTTTTGCATTTAGTTTTCACTTTTCTTTTATGAACCATGCTGGTATGCGATAGTAGTTGGTTGATTTATAGAATGCTCATTGCACCTCACTTAAATATTTTGAGTATGGCTTTATACAATGCTTCATGTGCTTCACTTATATCATTTGAAGTTTGGATTGCCTGTTTCTCTTCACATAGAAAACTGCCATTTGTAGAATGCTCTTTTGCTTCACTTATATTCGTTAGAGCGCGGGCATATCTTTGTAGAAAGAATTAAACTCTCTTTCCTCACTTATATCTATTTAGAGAGATGACAGGAATTGGTCATTCATATGGTTAGTCATAAAATCCTACATAAAACTTGTAGATCACTGAATATGATATGTTTGATTCCTTGCAATAGTTTTGCGATATAAAGGTGGTGATATTAGAGTCGTGCTAGTTGAGTAATTGTGAAATTGAGAAATACTTGTGTTGAGGTTTGCAAGTCCCGTAGCATGCACATATGGTGAACCTTATGTAACGAAGTTGGAGCATGAGGTGTTCTTTGATTGCTTTCCTTATGAGTGGCGGCTGGGGGACGAGCGATGGTCTTTTCCTACCAATCTATCCCCCTAGGGGCATGCATAGTAGTATGATAACCCACAAGTAGAGGGGATCGCAACAACTTTCGAGGGTAGAGTATTCAACCCAAATTTATTGATTCAACACAAGGGGAGCCAAAGAATATTCTTAAGTATTAGTAGTTGAGTTGTCAATTCAACCACACCTGGATAACTTAGTATCTGCAGCAAAGTATTTAGTAGCAAAGTA
>NW_021260589.1:0-3146 GCF_002162155.2 Triticum dicoccoides | reverse complement strand
AACACGTCATGAACATTTGCAAAGTTTGAAGGAAGCTCGAGTTGATAGGCGAGATCGCCTCTCTTGCTGACAATATTGAAAGGTCCCACGTATCTAGGGGCAAGCTTCCCTTTGATACCGAAGCGACGAGTACCTTTCATAGGAGAGACGCGGAGGTAAACATGATCTCCGATCTCGAAAGCCAAATCACGGTGCTTACTGTCATAGTAGCTCTTCTGACGGGATTGGGCTGCTTTGAGGTTATCTCGAATGACTTTGCACATTTCCTCTGCCTCTGTGATCAAGTCATTTCCCAAAAGCTGACGTTCACTGGTTTCAGACCACTTGAGAGGGGTACGGCACTTCTTGCCATACAGAATTTCAAATGGGGCCTTGCCCGAACTTGCTTGAAAACGGTTGTTGTAGGAGAATTCAGCATAAGAAAGACAATCCTCCCACTTCATGCCGAAGGAGATCACACAAGCCCTGAGCATATCTTCAAGAATCTGGTTGACACGCTCGACTTGACCGCTAGTTTGAGGATGGAAAGCTGTGATGAAGCGGATGTTGGTGCCCATGGCCTTCTGAAAAGAATCCCAAAACTTGGAGGTAAAGATGCTGCCACGGTCTGAAGAGATCACTTGTGGAATACCGTGCAGAGAGACAATTCGATAGGTATAGAGTTCCGCCAATTGAGCTACAGTGATTGACTCTTTGATAGGCAGAAAGTGAGCCACTTTAGTGAGTTTGTCGATGACAATGAATATAGCATCATTGCCACGCTTGGACTTTGGAAACCCAGTCACGAAGTCCATTTCAATGTGCTCAAACTTCCATTCTGGAATGGCAAGAGGTTGGAGGAGACCAGCTGGTCTTTGGTGTTCTGCCTTCACTCTTCTGCAGACATCACACTCATTTACGAACTGAGCAATCTCGCGCTTCATTCGAGTCCACCAATAAGCCTGCTTGAGGTCCTGATACATCTTCGTGCTCCCAGGGTGGATGGAGAGGAGAGAATTGTGAGCCTCGTTCATGATCACTTTACGAAGTTCACCTTTGGGTACAACAATACGATCCTCGAAGAAGAGAGTATCCTTGTCATCAAGGCGGTAGCACTTGTACTTGGGTTGACTCTTGGCAATCCCAATCTTCACCTTTTTCACCATAGCATCAAGAAGCTGGGCTTGGCGAATCTGGTCTTCCAAGGTAGGAGAGACTTGAAGGTTGCGAGGAAACCTTGAGGAACAACTTGCAGAGTAAGTTTGCGGAAAGCTTCACAGAGCTCGGGTTGATAAGGCTTGAGAATAAAACTGTTGCAATAAGCTTTTCTGCTCAATGCGTCAGCAATCACATTGGCCTTGCCTGGAGTATACTCGATACTCGGATTATACTCTTGAATCATTTCGACCCATCGAGTTTGCCTGAGGTTGAGATTAGGCTGAGTGAAGATGTACTTGAGACTCTTGTGGTCAGTGAAGATGCCCACTTTTCTTCCCAATAAGAGATGTCTCCAAGTCAAAAGAGCATGCACAACTGCCGCCAACTCGAGATCATGAGTGGGGTAGTTCTTCTCATTGGGCTTCAACTGGCGAGAGGTATAAGCAACAACTTTCTTCTCTTGCATCAACACTGCGCCAAGACCTTGGAGAGAGGCATCACAAAAGACCTCGTATGGCTTGGATTCATCAGGCGGAGTCAGAACTGGAGCAGTGATCAATTTCTCTTTCAAAGTGTTGAAAGCAATGTCACACTCTGGAGACCAAACGTACTTGATGTGCTTCTGGAGAAGATTTGAGAGAGGCTTCGCGATCTTAGAAAAGTTTTCAACGAATCTTCGGCAATAGCTTGCGAGACCGAGGAAGCTACGGAGTTGCTTCACGTTCTGAGGAGGTTCCCAATTCACAATTGCAGACACCTTCTCAGGATACACCCCAATGCCCTTGGCAAAGATGATATGACCAAGATAAAGGACCTCATCGAGCCATAATTCGCACTTGGAGAACTTGGCGTAGAACTTGTGTTCTCTGAGCTTATCGAGTACCAAACGCAAGTGCTTGGCATGATCTTCCTTGTTCTTCGAGAAAACCAGGATGTCGTCGAGATAGACCAAAACGAAGTCATTGGTGTAGGCGTTGAAGATGAAATTCATCATGCGAGAGAAAGTCGGAGGAGCGTTGACGAGGCCAAAAGACATGACAGTGTGCTCATATGAACCATAGCTTGTCCTGAAAGCTGTCTTGGGAATATCTTGCTCACGGATTCGAATCTGATGATAACCCATACGGAGATCAAGCTTGGAGAATACTTGGGCACCTTTGAGTTGTTCAAACAGCTCGTTGATGTTGGGAAGTGGGTATTTGTTCTTGATGGTCTTCTTGTTCAATGGACGGTAATCAACACAAAGTCGGTCCGTTCCATCCTTCTTCTTCACAAAAAGAACACCACAACCCCATGGAGAAGAACTAGGCCGGATGAGACCCATTCTATCTTGAATATCGAGTTGCTTCTTCAGCTCCTTCAACTCTTCAGGTCCGAGCTTGTAAGGACGCTTGCACACAGGTTCCGTGCCAGGCTCAAGATCAATAACGAATTCAACTGGCCAGTGCGGAGGCATTCCTGGAAGCTCTTCTGGAAAGACGTCTTGATATTCGCAAACGACTGGAATTTGCGAGATAGCATCCAGTTCACCCTTCTCATTGAGAGAAAACAAACGGATGGTATTATCCCGAGCGGCAAAGACAATTACATCCTCAGACGAATGAGTCAATTGAATCTGCCTGGCAGCACAATCAAGATGCGCCTTGTGCTTAGAAAGCCAATCCATTCCGAGAATAAGATCAATATCCGAGTCACCAAGAACAATTGGGGAAGAAAGTAACTTGTAGTCGCCCAACGTGATAGTAATATCCGGGACACAAAAATTAGCTGTCATTTGCTTGCCTGGTGACACGATTTGCAAGGAACTTTGTAGATACTGATAATCGCACTCATACTTGGATGCAAAAGGTTTGGAAATGAAGCAATGCGATGCACTAGTGTCAAAAAGAACTTTTGCAGGAATATCATTAACAGGAAGGTTACCCATGATGACATCTGATGAATCCTCTGCCTGAGCTGCATTCACCATATTGACCTTGGCGTACTTGGGGTTATGCTTGACCACAGCT
>NW_021260588.1:0-1222 GCF_002162155.2 Triticum dicoccoides | reverse complement strand
GAATGGTTCCAGAGTCGATGTGATCGCCGTCGGCACGCTGCCTCTACATTTACCTACGTGATTAGTTTTGAACCTTAATAATTGTTATTTAGTGCCAAGTTTGAGCATGAACATTGTATCTGGATCTCGTTTAATACGAGATGGCTACTCATTTAAGTCTGAGAATAATGGTTGTTCGATTTATATGAGAGATATGTTTTATGGTCATGCTCCGATGGTCAATGGTTTATTCTTAATGAATCTCGAGCGTAATATTACACATGTTCATAGTGTAGATGCCAAAAGATGTAAAGTTGATAACGATAGTCCCACATACTTGTGGCACTGCCGCCTTGGTCACATTGGTGTCAAGCGCATGAAGAAGCTCCATGTCGATGGACTTTTAGAGTCTCTTGATTATGAATCGTTTGACACGTGCGAACCATGCCTCATGGGCAAGATGACCAAGACTCCGTTCTCCGGAACAATGGAGCGAGCAACCAACTTATTGGAAATCATACATATCGATGTGTGCGGTCCAATGAGCGTTGAGGCTCGCGGAGGATATCGTTATGTTCTCACTCTCACTGATGACTTAAGTAGATATGGGTATGTCTACTTAATGAAACACAAGTCTGAGACCTTTGAAAAGTTCAAGGAATTTCAGAATGAGGTGGAGAATCAACGTGACCGAAAGATAAAGTGCCTACGATCAGATCGCGGAGGAGAATATTTAAGTCACGAATTTGGCACACACTTAAGGAAATGTGGAATCGTTTCACAACTCACGCCGCCTGGAACACCTCAGCGAAACGGTGTGTCCGAACGTCGTAATCGCACTCTATTGGATATGGTGCGGTCTATGATGTCTCTTACTGATTTACCGCTATCATTTTGGGGATATGCTCTAGAGACAGCTACATTCACTTTAAATAGGGCACCGTCTAAATCCGTTGAGACGACACCGTATGAATTATGGTTTGGGAAGAAACCTAAGCTGTCGTTTCTAAAAGTTTGGGGATGCGATGCTTATGTCAAGAAACTTCAACCTGAAAAGCTCGAACCCAAGTCGGAAAAATGCGTCTTCATAGGATACCCTAAGGAAACTGTCGGGTATACCTTCTACTTAAGATCCGAGGGCAAAATCTTTGTTGCCAAGAACGGATGCTTTCTGGAAAAAGAGTTTCTCTCGAAAGAAGTAAGTGGGAGGAAAGTAGAACTCGATGAAGTACTACCTCTCGAA
>NW_021260587.1:0-1499 GCF_002162155.2 Triticum dicoccoides | reverse complement strand
TAACGAGTAACAAAGGCCGTTTTAGGAATGTCCCCGTTTCTGATTTTGATTTGATGGTAGCCCAACCTCAAATCCATCTTGGAGAAGACTGAGGATCCAGCGAGCTGATCGTACAGGTCGTTGATCCTGGGAAGCGGATATTTGTTCTTGATTGTGACCAAGTTGACAGGTCGGTAATCTACAACCATCCGGTCCGTACCATCCTTCTTCTTGACGAATAGGACGGGGCAAGCCCACGGAGATGAGCTAGGTCGGATGAAACCCTTTTTCAAGGACTCATCGAGTTGTTTCTTAAGCTCGGCTAGTTCTAGGGGTGCCATCTTATAAGGTCTTCTAGCAATCGGAACGGTTCCTGGAATGAGGTCTATTACAAACTCAACATCCCTGTCAGGTGGAACACCTGGCAATTCCTCTAGAAAGACATCCGGGAAGTCACGGACTACTGGAACGTCCTCAAGGTCTGGCAAAGGGCTGGCGTTAAGAGAATATAATTGTCGCTTGGCTATTCGGGTCAAGACATTAACTATCTTTCCCGAAGGATGGGTGAGTTGAACAGTCCTAGAGAAGCAATCGATTTGGGCATGATGAGCCGACATCCAGTCCATACCCAGAATGATATTAATATCTGAAGATTTAAGGGCTATCAAAGACGCAAGGAAAACAAGTCTGTCGACTTGGATCTCATTTCCATAACTTACCCTAGAGGTCTGCCATCTAGACCCAGGGGTAGAGATTTCCATAGTGGATGGCATGTCACAGAATGCAACATTATGCAAACGAGCATAATTTTCAGATATAAAAGAATGAGAGGCTCCTGTATCGAAAAGAACAGATGCCGGGTGGCAATTAACAAGAAGCGTACCGAGAACGACGTTGGGATCCTCTTGAGCTTCTTCGGCAGAGACACAGTTGACATGGCCACGTGAAGCGGTGACCGGCTTGGCGTGGAATATTTTTCCTGTCGGCTTGCCACGGCCAACAGCTTTAGCAGACTGGTTGGGCTTGGTCTGGGGACACTCACGCATATAGTGACCAGATTCCCCACACTTGAAACAAGTCACGGAACTGGTACGTGGAGGAGCATTGTTAATTGGACCCCCATAGGGCTTGGCTGGAGCAGACTGTTGAACGGGGCGAGGCGCCTGGAAGGATGGCCTCGGTGTAAACCTGGGTGGCAGGGCGGTGTTGGGTACCCACACGCGGCGCTTCTGAGGACCAGCACCGGATGAGGAACCCATGTCACGGCCATGCTTGCGTGTTGCGTCATAGTCAGTCTGACCAGTTTCAGCACTGATGGCTTTGTTGACAAGTTTCGAAAAAGATGTGCACTCATGCAGACGGAGGTCACGGCGAAGCTCAGGACTAAGGCCCTTACGGAACCTTGCTTGCTTCTTGGCATCGGTAGACACTTCCTCGGTTGCATATCGTGCGAGATTACCAAACTCCCTGCTGTAAGCATCCACAGAAAGTCGGCCTTGGGTGAAACTGCAAAATTCTTC
>NW_021260586.1:0-4654 GCF_002162155.2 Triticum dicoccoides | reverse complement strand
ATGTTGCCCTTCACCGTTTCTTAAATTCCCGGAGTTCCGTAACTCCGATTGCGCTAAAAAAATTACACGATGTTTTCCATAAATTATCTTTCTTGCGCCAGAAGAAGGGCCCCAACCGACCATCGAGGAGGGCATAAGATACCTGGGCGCGCCAAGGGGTGCTCGGCGCGCCCTGGTGGGTTATGCTCACTGTGGGCCCCCGTTTGCGTTGATTCCACCTCCCAAAAATCAGAAATATTCCAAAATAATTCTCCGTAAATTTTTATCGCGTTTGGACTTCGTTTGATATGACTTCTCTGTGAAACAAAATCATGCAACGAACACGAACTTGCACTAGGCACTGGATCAATAGGTTAGTCCAATAAATCATATAAAAAGTTACCAAAAATATGTGAAAGTTGTATAATATTGGCATGAAACAATCAAAAATTATAGATACGATGGAGACGTATCAGCATCCCAAGCTTAATTCTTGCTCACCCTCGAGTAGGTAAATGATAAAAAAGATAATTTTTGAAGTGGAATGCTACCTAGCATAAACTTGATCATATATCTAGTCATGACATGAATATTAAGACATAAGTGATTCAAAGCAATAGTCTATAATTTGACATAAAGACATCTATACTCAGGCATCCCAACAAACAATCATGTCTTTCAAAATATCAATGCTAAAGAAAGCTATCCCTACAAAATCATATAATCTTGTCATGATGTGTCTTCTTAACACAAAGTATTTATCATGCACAACCCCGATGACAAGCCGAACAATTGGTTCATACTTTTTAACATGCTTCAGCTTTTTCAACCCTCACGCAATACATGAGCGCAAGCCATGGATATAGCACTATGGGTGGAATAGAGTATGATGATAGGGGTAAGTATAGAGAAGACAAAAAGCAAGAAAGTCTCACATCGACGCGGCTAACCAACGGGCTATGGAGATGCCCATCAATTGATATCAACGTGAGGATTAGGGATTGCCATACAACAGATGCACTAAGAGCTATAAGTGTATGAAAGCTCAATATGAAAACTAAGTGGGTGTGCATCCAACTTGCTTGCTCATGAAGACCTCAGGCATTTGAGGAAGCACATCATCGAAATGTACAAGCCAAGTTCTATAATGAAAACCCCCCACTAGTATATGAAAGTGACTAAATAGGAGACTCTCTATATGAAAAACATGGTGCTACTTTGAAGCACAAGTGTGGTAAAAGATAGTAATAATGCCCGTTCTCTCTTTTTTTATTTTTTTCCTTTTCCTTTTCCTTTTTTTATTTTTTTCTCTCATTGTCCGGAGTCTCATCCCGACTTATGGGGGAATCATAGTCTCCATCATCCTTTCCTCACTGGGACATGCTCTAATAATGAATAATGATGATCATCACACTTCTATTTACTTATAACTCAAAAGAAATTCTCAGTCAAAAAAACTCAAAAGAAATGAAAATTACAACTCGATACCTAGAAGAAAATATGACTCTATGAATGCCTCTCGCAGTGTACCAGGATATGCAATGATCTAGCATAACAACGATATCAAAAAACGGACAAGCCATCGAAATATCATGCTAGCTATCTTACGATCATGCAAAGCAATATGAAAACGAATGCTCAAGTCATCAAAACGGAGGCGGTGGAAGTTGCATGGAAATATATATCGGAATGGCTATGGAAAGGCCATAATAGGTAGGTATGGTGGCTGTTTTGAGGAAGATATAATAAGGCTTATGTGTGACAGAGCGTATCATATCACGAGGTTTGGATGCACCTGCAAAGTCTGCACCACATCTCGAGGTGAGAAAGGGCAATGCATGGTACCATAGAGGCTAGCATATTGCGGAAAGGTAAGAGTATGTATAATCCATGGACTCACATTAGTCATAAAGAACTCATATACTTATTGCAAAAGTTTATTAGCCCTCGAAGCAAAGTACTACTAAGAATGCCCCTAGGGGGATAGATTGGTAGGAAAAGACCATCGCTCATCCCCGACCGCCACTCATAAGGAATACAATCAATAATAAATCATGCTCCAACTTCATAGCGTAACGAGAGACTATATGTGCATGCTTCAGGAATCACAAACCTTAACACCAATATTCTTACTAACCACAACTTTTTACTAGTACCTCCCCCACATATTATCATCTCTATATCGCAAAACTATTGCAAGGAATCAAACATATCATATTCAGTGATCCATAAGTTTTATGTAGGATTTCATGACTAACCATGCAATTGACAATTCATGTCAACTCTCTAAATAGATATAAGTGAAGCACAAGAGTTTAACTCTTTCTACAAAATACCATGCTCTAGCAAATATAAGTGAAGCAAAAGAGCATTCTATAGATAACGGTTTTCCATGTGAAGAGAAATAGACAATCCAAACTTCAAATGATATAAGTGAAGCACATCAAGCGTTCTATAAAGCCATACTCAAAAGATATAAGTGAAGTGCAATGAGCATTCTATAAATCGACCATGGACTATCTCATACCAGCACGTGCATAAAAGAAAAATGATAACTAAGCATAAAAGACGCTCCAAGATTTACACATATCACATGAACGAAATGAGAACGAAAACATATCGATACTTGTTGAAGAAAGATGGGATGCCTTCTGGGGCATCCCCAAGGTTAGGCGCTTGAGTCTCCTTTGGATATTTACTTGGGGTTCCTTGGGCATCCCTAAGCTTGAGCTCTTGCCTCTCCTCCTCCTCCTCATATCGAGTCCTCCTCGATCTTTGATCACTTCATCCACATAAAACTCAACAGAAAGCTCAGTAAGATTCATTAGTATAATAAAGAAAATCACTACTCTAAGTACTGTTTAAAACCAAATAATATTTTATTTTTTCATTGTAGCTACTATAATATAACTTTTCCATGGCTTATACCACCGATAGAATCGATAGTTTCATCAAAACAAGCAAAACAATGCATAAAAAACAGAATCTGTCTTAAACAGGACAGTCTGTAGAAATCTGAACGTCTACCATACTTTTGGTACTCCAACAATTCTGAAAAATTAGGAAGAAATAAACAATTTGTATAGGAATAGTCTGCAAAAAGTTTCAGAACCTTTTGACGTTCTAGTAAAAAATGAAAATTCACACGCTACAGCCAAAGTTTCTGTTTCTGCACCGCACATACCAACAAGCAATCTAATCATCCTAAAGGCAAACCTTGGCACAATAATTTTACAATACAAATTATTTGTACAAGGGGATAATTATTTTTGTTGAATAGTTTTGTAGTTGAGATTCACCAAGTTTCCATGGGCATGAACAAAGTTCAAGCAGCTCCCCCACTTCAACAATGCTCGTCTCTCTCACTTTCACTTTCCTTTTTGTGAAGTTTTAAGTTCCCCTCTATATTTTTTTTTGTTTTTAAACTTTATAAAAGCACTCAATAGAAATAGATGACTCTCTAAAACTTCTGGGTTGTCTCCTTGGCAGCGCTTTCTTTAAAGCCATTAAGCTAGGCATAAAGTGCTCAAGTAATGACTCCACACGGATCCCAAGGTATATCAAAGCCAATTTTAATTAGCAATGATTTGGCATTTAAGTGAGCACAAAGCAACATATATCATGCAATTACAAAGTCTAACTCTCTTCCTATGCATCGGCATGTCATACAAGAACAATTCATGCACATCAAGTAAAGACCAATACATAGCATAAGCAGTTTCTTGCAATTTTATCGTGTTGGAAACATAAAGAGGTGGAGATGTAGTTCCTCTCTCATATAATTACAAGTAGGAGCAGAAAGCACATTCATATTACATTCATCAAAATTATCATGTGCAACGGTAAAAGGCAACCCATCAATATAATCCTTAATAAGAACAAACTTCTCTGATATAGTGTAGTTTGGAGAATTCAAAAAGATAATAGGACTATCATGTGCGGGTGCAATAGCAACAATTTCATTCTTAATATAAGGAACTATAGCAAGTTCATCTCCATAAGCATAATTTATATTGGCATCATGGCCACAAGCATCAAGTTCATCAAAAAGGGATATTTCAAAAGAATCAACGGGATCATAGCAATCATCATAGCATTCATCCTTCGGTAAGAATGAAGGGAAATTAAACAATGTATGAATTGAAGAGTTACTCTCATTAGAAGGTGGGCACGGGTAGCTAATCCGCTCTTCCTCCTTTTGTTCTTTGCTCTTCTTATCATCTTTTTCATCCAAATAACTCACAATTTCATCAATTTCTTCTTCCATAGACTCCTGCAAAATATTAGTCTCTTCTTGGACAGCGGAGACTTTCTCAATAAATACATCAATATCGGAATTGTATTTCTAGTTATCATAGAAATATTTAAGGATGGCAAAATTTCCAGGTCTATAAACATCATCATCAAAGGCTTTATACTTTAAAAAAAAGATTCAATTTCATAAGCACCCTTAAAAGCAACAAATTATTCTATTCGTTCGACATCATAACAATCATATCTACCATTAGCATAAGAAGCCAAGGTTTCATTATCATTAAATTTGCATGAAAAGGGAAGGTGTGGAGCATTCATCCTAGAGCAACAAGTAAAATCATATCTCTCGCATAAATTCCAAGCATACCAATGCAACGTATCAATTTGATCCCATAAAAGTTTCCCTTTTTGTGTCAAGCGA
>NW_021260585.1:0-891 GCF_002162155.2 Triticum dicoccoides | reverse complement strand
GTTGTTGACCGTCACGTAAGCACACCTTGGGGTTCGACAAGCATGGAAATCACTTTGGGACCCCAAAACGGTGAGTAATAGTCCATGAAACGGGTCAGAATCGACAAAAACCGCGAGTGTTGATGACCGACAAGTAAACCCACCCCAGGGTTCGTTAATCGTGGAAATCACTCCAGGACCCCAAAACAGTGAGTAATAGTCCATGAAATGGGCCAGGATCGGCCAAAACTGTCAATGTTGATGACCTACACGTAAGCCCACCTTGGGGTTCAACAAGCACAGAAATCACTTTTTGACCCCAAAACAGTGAGTAATAGTCCACGAAACTTGTCAGAATCAACAAAAACCGTGAGTCTTGATGACCGACACGTAAACGCACCCCAGGGTTTGTTAATCAATGAAATCGCTCCGGGCCCCGAAAACAGTGAGTAATAGTCCATGAAATGGGCCAGAATCAGCCAAAACTATGGGTGTTGTTGACCGTCACGTAAGCACACCTTGGGGTTCGACAAGCATGGAAATCACTTCGGGACCACCAAACGGTGAGTAATAGGTCATGAAACGGGTCAGAATCGACAAAAACCGCGAGTGTTGATGACCGACACGTAAACGCACCCCAGGGTTCGTTAATCACAGAAATCACTTTTTGACCCCAAAACAGTGAGTAATAGTCCACGAAACGGGTCAGAATCGACAAAAACTGCGAGTGTTAATGACCGGCACGTAAACGCACCCCAGGGTTTGTTAATCATTGAAATCACTCCGGGACTCCAAAACAGTGAGTAATAGTCCATGAAACGGGCCAGAATCGGCCAAAACTGTCAGTGTTGATGACCGACACGTAAACACACCTTGGGGTTCAACAAGCATGGAAATCACTTCGGGACGCCA
>NW_021260584.1:0-1707 GCF_002162155.2 Triticum dicoccoides | reverse complement strand
CTTGACGCGGTTGTTGATAAAACCTTGATGATTGTGGAAATGCTCAAGTTCTTGAGAGCACGCACAAGCGCTACGTGTTATCATCGGCTCTAATTGGGATGCTCTCAGTTCCCTCGGCAATGCTATGACCTTCTCAAACAGTGAATTCACTCTCTATTGTTGGGTTCTTCCCCAGTTACCAGAATCATTCCCAGCATTTGCATTTTGTTCCCAGCTTGCACCGCCAATGTGCCATTCTACCATGGGTCTCTTCCATTTCCGGTGATAAGCAAATTCATCCATTACGTTGTCTTCAACAAGGTAATCCACATCATCCAAGTCCGAGTATGCCATTCTACCGACCCCCTCCAAATGATCGCTCGAGAATTGCCGTAGGTTGGTATAAAAGATTTTCGATGATCTCTGAATCAAAGGTAATTCTTTTTGCCACTTAAGGAGATATTTCTACGAGTCACCATCCCTAAGGTGCCTCGCTGTGGTATCATGGCAACTCAACTCCTTGCTACGTTGACAATCGTTTACCACCTTCTTAAGTGTGGAATTATTGTCCACCTAGTGAACCTTCGTCATCCGTTTCTTTCCACCCCTCTTGATGTGTATCTTGTGTCTCAACCCGAGAGATGGTTCTAAGTCTCATTCCGTGAGTTAATCCTGAGTTGTTCGACCTTCGAGAAGACCGATCCTTCTAGAGTTTTCCTTTCCACTTCTTGTCATGATTAGCTGAAGTTCTCAGAGCAAGACGACAAGACAAAGATGGTGTTCAAATCAACGTTCATTTGAAGTGCAACCTGGATCATGAAGATTGTACTAGTTTGCGTTTCCCCTTCACCTTACCCTACGCTTGAATCTCGAGACGAGATTCTTGTTTAGTGGGGGTGAGTTGTCACATCCCTAGCTGTTGGTAGTGCTCTAGGCTAGCTTCATGTGTGCATCATGTTTAAATTATTGAAACCTGAACTGAGGAATTTTGGAAGCCTCAAAAACTTAAATAAAAGAGGGGCAAAAACCCTAGAAATCTCATTCATTGCTCCAAAATGCTCTTCTTAAATGTTTGATAATTTTTGGTAAGGGTTCTGGTCCCAACCAAAATATTGAACATTTTTAAGGAATTATTTTTGGGACTTTGGATTTAATTCATTAGCTATTTGAATTTGAGTTATATTCATATAATTAGAATCTAATTTCAAATACCCCTGAAATATTTTATAAGCTTTTGGAAAAGTCCATCTAGCAATATAAAATATTCAGAGGAGTTTTGGCATTGTTTGAATTATTTTAAATTCAAAACAGTGGCAAAATAAATTAAATAAAAAATAAACAGAACAGAAAATAAATAAATAAAACAGAGCAGAGGACTACCTGGCGCTCACCTCAGCCCACTTACCTGGCCCAGCTCCTCCAGCGCGGCCCAGCCGGCCCAGCCCATCTCCACTTCCTCCCCTGTCGTCTTCCTCCCTGCCAGGAGGACGGGCACGCGCCCGGCGCGCGCGGCCACGCGCCCCGGCCACCTCCTGCTTCCCGGCCACCTCCTGCTTCCCCCCCTGCCTCCCTAGCGACGCCACGACGAGCCCTCGTGTCCCCTCGCTCCTCTTCCTCCCCCGCTGCATCCCCTCTCTCCTCTGCTCCCTCTCTCTCGCCCGGACCGAACGGAGCCGCCGCCACCGACGAGCTCCCTCGCGGCCACCGCCACCCCCTCTCCTCCCCGAC
>NW_021260583.1:0-2376 GCF_002162155.2 Triticum dicoccoides | reverse complement strand
CACAGTTCGGGACCCCCTACCCGAGATCCGCCGGTTTTGACACCGACATGCGGCATATTCGGTATGACCTTTGAACTATCCGGGGGACTCATGTAATCCCATAATATGGAATGTTATAATGCTGTTCGTGCAGGTCTGTTAATCGGATGCCCTGAAGAAGAAGTGTCTGGATTCCAAGGCGACGTTCTAAAAGAACTGTCTAGAGTGCACGAGCGGGCCCAGAAAGCCATGAAGAGTATGGTCAAAGCCTTATGGCGATTTGACGCCCCTCTAGAGAGTATGAAGGGGTTGGTGAACCTGTTCAAAGGTGCCCGGCGCTATTTCGAGCTATGGAAGACATCCGCCTGTCGGGAAGGTGCACGAGAGGCATGGGCAATGGTGAAAATGTGCTACACCCCTACCCGAGATCTACTGGTTTTGACACCGACACCCACTATTTCAAAACATGCCCTCCTCGCCCGAAATCGCTCGCGCCCACTATTTGGGAGAAGCAAAGTTACTCTACTATCCTCGACCCTCTATACATAGACCCAAGTCCATAAGCCTAGAGGCAGGGGTAGAACTATAACTCCCCCCATATTTCAGACAAATGCGTCCGTAAGACATGGTTCCCCTCCCAATTACCCATTCATACCTCGTGGGCGCTAAATCACCTTCTCCCCAGCCGCGAAACCTCAGCCCATCCTCCATGGTGCCCCCCATCGCACCAAATTCACTGCCGCCCTCCTCCCCAATGCCGGAGACACTGCCCGTTTGCCTTCGTCCACTGGGCCATGTGCCTCTTACTCCGTGCTGCCGGAGCTACCTCGACGACGGCCGCGTGAACCATACCGGAGCCGATTCACCCCCGCCATCATGCACGGCGCCAGAGCGGCTCCAACTTCGGATGCGTACATGGCCTAGGCGCTGCTTCCCGAAGCCGTCGACTGTCGCGACATCTCTGCTTTCCTGCCGCTGGTAGCCATCGCAACCGCGCCAGCCTCACCGACTCGGCAGCTGGAGCTGCCTACTTCATCGGACCGCAAGATAGGTCGTATACTCATCACAAATCACTTTATTTAAGCATTAGTTGTCTGAATATTTAGTTTGGGCCAATCGATTCCCAATGGGAAGCAGCACCCCTCGAGGCGGCGGAGCTCCTAGGCTGCCAGCTGGCTGGTGTCTAACATAAGGGTGCGGGGGCGCAAGTTCGCCGCTGAAGCAACGCTTACATGGCTATCTTAGAGTTGCATGGGTTGAAGGTACTGCCGCCGCCGGATCTGGATGACGAAGAGTCTTTGTGGATTGGCCGGGGGTGGTGATGTCTACTACACAACCTTCTTCTTGTAGACGTTGTTGGGCCTCCAAGTGCAGAGGTTTGTACGACAGTAGCAAATTTCCCTCAAGTGGATGACCTAAGGTTTATCAATCCGTGGGAGGCGTAGGATGAAGATGGTCTCTCTCAAACAACCATGTAACCAAATAACAAAGAGTCTCTTGTGTCCCCAACACACCCATTACAATGGTAAATTGTATAGGTGCACTAGTTTGGCGAAGATATGGTGATACAAGTGCAATATGAATGGTAGATATAGGTTTTTGTAATCTAAAAATATAAAAACAGCAAGGTAGCAAGCGATAAAAGTTAGCGAAAACGGTATTGCAATGCTTCGAAACAAGGCCTAGGGTTCATACTTTCACTAGTTCAAGTTCTCTCAACAATAATAACATTAATGGATCATATAACTATCCCTCAACATGCAACAAAGAGTCACTTCAAAGTAACTAATAGCGGAGAACAAACGAAGAGATTATTGTAGGGTACGAAACCACCTCAAAGTTATCCTTTCCGATTGATCTATTCAAGAGTCCGTAGTAAAATACCATGAAGCTATTCTTTCCGTTCAATCTATCATAGAGTTCGTACTAGAATAACACCTTAAGATATAAATGAACCAAAAACCAAATGTCACCTAGATACTCCAATGTCACCTTAAGTATCCATGGGTATGATTATTCGATATGCATCACACAATCTCAGATTCATCTATTCAACCAACACAAAGTACTTCAAAGAGTGCCCCAAAGATTCTATCGGAGAGTCAACATGAAAACGTGTGCCAACCCCTATGCATAAGTTCACAAGGTCACTGAACCTGCAAGTTCATCACCAAAACATACATCAAGTGGATCAATAGAATACCCCATTGTCACCACGGGTATGCCACGCAAGACATACATCAAGTGTTCTCAAATCCTTAAAGACTCAATCCGATAAGTTAACTTCAAAGGGTAAACTTAATCCATTACAAGAGAGTAGAGGGGGAGAAACATCATAAGATCCAACTATAATAGCAAAGCTCACAGTACATTAAGATCGTACCATCTCAAGAACAC
>NW_021260582.1:0-2520 GCF_002162155.2 Triticum dicoccoides | reverse complement strand
GAACTTTTAATCTAAACAAAACCCAAAGTCTAAACGATGCCCTAAGGGCTGTATATATGGAGGAAGAGGGGGGAATTTCGTGGCCCTTGGTGGAGGGGTCCGAAATCAACCCTATCTCTTGTTTCCCCACACATACGGACTCTAAAAATAGCCTATACTTATGTATTTCGAAATTACATGGGCCTGGCCCAATAATAAGGTGACGCAACACCTAAAATAGCCTCGGGACGAAATTTATGAAGTGGCATCTTGTATATTTCGTCCAAGGCTTCATGCACCCATTATGGTGGCTTCAAAGTCCTGAAATCATCACTTGTAACTCCGTTCTTGTTCCCCTTGCGCATGCCATCATCTCCATGCTTGTTCTTGCTCCAATGTTCATCCTTCTTCAAGCTAGGCCCTTCATTTGTAAGCAAAACAAATGTATCCAATTTAGGCAGCATCATATTCTCATGAACATTAGAATCATTACCAAGAAACGAAAGTACCTGGTAATTTAGTTGGCGTGCACGAGCTCTAGTAATTGGTCCAGTATGTATAGCAGCAGGGGCTGTGGGTGTAACAATTGTATTGATGTCCTCATCAAATATGATGCTGCCTAAATTGGATATATTTGTTTTGCTTACAAATGAAGGGCCTAGCTTGGAGAAGGATGAACATTGGAGCAAGAACAAGCATGGAGATGATGCCATGCGCAAGCGGAACAAGAACGGAGTTACAAGTGATGATTTCAGGAGTTTGAAGCCACCATAATGGGTGCATGAAGCCATGGACGAAATATACAAGATGCCACTTCATAAATTTCGTCCCGAGGCTATTATAGGTGCTGCGTCACCTTTTTATTGGGCCAGGCCCATGTAATTTCCAAATACATAAGTATAGGCTATTTTTAGAGTCCGTATGTGTGGGGAAACAAGAGATAGGGTTGATTTCGGACCCCTCCACCAAGGGCCACGAAATCCCCCCTCTCTTCCTCCATATATACAACCCTTAGGGCACCGTTTAGACTTTGGGTTTTGTTTAGCTTAAAAGTTCGCCATAGCTGCAACTTCGCGTACTTCGTTTGTGTTCAACGACCAGACAAAGGCGTCACAGAACCCCACCTTGATCAATAAAGCTTTCATCTTATATTCGCAATATCCAGATTGCAATCTTAGTTTCTTGCTTGTTCTTCGATTGCTCGCAGGAAACAGACCCTCGTGGTCAGGTTGATCGTGCTCCGGCGTGGTCAATAACCTCTCGGAGTTGGTTTAGCGATTGCTAAGGCGCGACGTCCTCGCACGTTCGTAGTCGGATCGTCAAAGTCGACTTCCACCAAAGCGAAATCCACCATCTCATCGAAAGACGGGACACCTTTGCCTCTATCAAGTGGTATCAGATTTCCAGGTTGCTCGGTGAGATTTTACAGTTTTTCGTAGTTTAGATCGAGTCTGTTCTTCATACCTATAGTCCACGAAAAAGCCAAGGAAAAAAAATTAGGGTTAGTTCATCCCATCCGAACCAATCTGAGCCTTTGCATAATCTTTTCTGTATTTGCTTTGTTGAATTTGCGGTTGCATCGTCGTGTCAAGTTGCTGGTCTTAGCGTCTAGTCTTTTAGAGTTTCGAGTTCTGTTCACAGGTTGTCGCTGTATCCACTACGTAAATCAACTTTGGAGAATATTGTAGAGCCACTCAATTCATCAAGCATATCATCTAGCCTAGGAATAGGATGACGATAATGAATAGTAATATTATTAATGCCTCTACAATCAACACACATACGTGATGTACCATCCTTTTTCCGCACTAGAATAATAGGAACAGCACAAGGACTAAGGGATTCGCGTATATAACCTTTGTCGAGAAGCTCTTGTACTTGACGCATAATCTCCTTCATCTCCTCTGGATTGGTACGGTATGGTGCACGGTTTAGCAGTGAAGCACCGGGAATTAAGTCAATCTGATGCTCAATCCCTCGAATAGGCGGTAATCCCGGTGGCACGTCTTGTGGAAAGACGTCAGCGAACTCCTGCAAAATGTTAGTGACAGCAGGAGGCAAAGAGGAAGGCACGTCCTCGAATGAAAATAATGCCTCTTTGCACACAAAAGCATGGCAAACAGATTTGCTGAAATCTAGCTCATCAATATCAGATTTGGTGGCAAATAAACATGCACTTTTCAATTTAATTTCAGAAGCAACACTAGATGGTTTATTATTAGGCTTCATCTGTTGCTCAAATTCTTTTGCCACAATCTGATTTTCACTCTTATTCGTCTCCTGTTTTGCTTTATTAGCTCTATTAATATCATCTTTCAAAATGGAATCAGGAGTCATAGGAAGCAAAGTAATATTTTTATCCTTATGAACAAGAGTATAGTGATTGTTTCTACCATGGTGTACAGAATTTTTATCAAATTGCCATGGTCTACCAAGTAATAAGGAACATGCTTGCATAGGTACCACATCACAATCAACATAATCAGCATATGTAGATATACTAAAATGCACACGAACAGTACGTGTTACCTTAACCTTGCC
>NW_021260581.1:0-1183 GCF_002162155.2 Triticum dicoccoides | reverse complement strand
ATGTTTTACCTGAGATTCCAGATCTCCGCGCTGACAAGCCCAATATTAACTCTTCAAATCCTAGACCATTGCTACATCTTGAGCATGCGTTGGTTTTCCCTTGAAGAGGAAAGGGTGATGCAACACAGTAGCGTAAGTATTTCCCTCAGTTTTTGAGAACCAAGGTATCAATCCAGTAGGAGGTAACACACAAGTCACCTAGTACCTGCACAAACAAACAAGAACCTCGCAACCAATGCGATAAAGGGGTTGTCAATCCCTTCACAGTCACTTATGAAAGTGAGATCTGATAGAGATAATAAGATAAATATTTTTGGTATTTTTATGATATAGATTGGAAAATAAAGATTGCAAAATAAACGGTAATAGAAATAGCAAGTTGATATGAAAATAATATGATGGAAGATAGTCCCGGGGGCCATAGGTTTCACTAGTGGCTTCTCTCAAGATAGCAAATTCTACGGTGGGTGAACAAATTACTGTCGAGCAATTGATAGAAAAGCGAATAATTATGAGAATATCTAGGCATGATCATGTATATAGGCATCACGTCCGTGACAAGTAGACCGAAACGATTCTGCATCTACTACTATTACTGCACACATCGACCGCTATCCAGCATGCATCTAGAGTATTTAGTTCATAAGAATAGAGTAACACATTAGGCAAGATGACATGATGTAGAGGGATAAGCTCAAGCAATATGATATAAACCCCATATTTTTATCCTCGATGGCAACAATACAATACGTGCCTTGATGCCCCTGCTGTCACTGGGAAAGGACACCGCAAGATTGAACCCAAAGCTAAGCAGTTCTCCCATTGCAAGAAAGATCAATCTAGTAGGCCAAACCAAACTAATAATTCGAAGAGACTTGCAAAGATATTTAAATCATGCATAAAAGATTTCAGAGAAGAATCAAATATTGTTCATAGATAATCTTGATGATAAACCCACAATTAATTGGATCTCGACAAACACACCACAAAAAGAATTACGTCGAATAGATCTCCAAGAGAATCGAGGAGAACTTTGTATTGAGATCCAAAGAGAGAGAAGAAGCCATATAGATAATAACTATGGACCCGTAGGTCTGTGGTAAACTACTCACACATCATCAGAGAGGCTATGGTGTTGATCTAGAAGCCCTCCGTGATCGATTCCCCCTCCGGCGGAGCGCCG
>NW_021260580.1:0-1611 GCF_002162155.2 Triticum dicoccoides | reverse complement strand
AGAACTATCTACATATGCATCATTATCAACAAAGGGGATGGTGGGGTTTAACTGCAGCAAGCCAGCTTTGACTCGGTGGCTATCCTGAACTACGACTGCGAGTAACTCTTTTGAGGTGGCGCACACGAGTCCACATATTCACCATATCAATACACCACTATGGATCCGCTCCCGTCTCCCTACGAGAACGCCATCCATAGCACTCACGCTTATCTTGCGTATTTTAGAGTATCCACTTTCACTTGTCTATGAACTGATATAAGCAACCCAGAAGTCCTTTTCCGCGGACACGGCTATTCGAATAGATCATATTAACCCTGCAGGGGTGTACTTCTTCACCCACGCTCTCACCACTTACCGCCGTTTACACGACATGTACTCGGCAACCTTCAAGCGGAAGCCCAACGTGGGTGTCGGCCACGACCTACCTAATCACCTAAGTCTCTAGTCCAGGTTTATCGCCTATTCGGGTTCCATCCATGAGGAGATCCGGCCGGAGTTTCGCTCACAGCCCCAAACGATGTGAACAGGGTTCCCGAGACACCAAACGGGCGCCCGGTACACCGTGCCACGTGCCTACCGCATCACAGCCCACCCCTACGGTCAGCGCTGCCCACGGCCTCCAGCATACTACAAACACCAGAAACTACTTGCAACTCCTGGACAGAGGACAAGGGTGATCAAGAAGCCGAGAGGGTCCATTGGTTTCGGGCCCAATGCGTGGTAGTAGTTGAATCATGGATCACAAACACAGAACTCAGTTCCTGAGGACGGCTGCAATGAGACAACCCACCATGTACTCCTACATGGCCTCTCACCACTACCTTTACCAAAACGTGTTCACACACTTAGCTCACACACAGTAGGACATGTTCACACGCCTCTGATTCATCCCCGATGAATCAGACCTGACTCAACTCTAAGCAGTAGCAGGCATGACAAACAAGCAAGAATGAGTAGGCACAACAGGGCTCAAACAACTCCTACTCATGCTAGTGGGTTTCATCTATTTACTGTGGCAATGACAGGTCATGCAAAGGATAAAGGGGTTCAGCTACCGCAGCAAGTAACAGTTGAATCGTTGTTGTCCTAATGCAGTAAAAGAGAGCAGGAGCGAGAGAGTGGGATTGTATCAGAATGAACAAGGGGGTTTTGCTTGCCTGGCACTTCTGAAGATAACATTGAGTCTTCATCAGTGTCAACGATCACGTCATCGGTATCACGTCTATCGAGAGGGGACGAATACCGGCAACACAAAAAGGAACACAATCAATGCAATGTACAATATGATGCATGATCATGACATGGCAAAATGAATGTGTTTTGAGCTAATGCAACTAGCAACAGATTAAATGGGGTTGGTTTGAATACAAGATTCAAATTCAAACTCCATATGTGATTATTCAAATGCCATTTAATTGATTTGTGCTAAACAGCACCTATAAGCTGTTCTAACATGCATGAAAATGGTACAGATGGATTCCTTGAATTTTTCTGATAATTTTTCATATATAAATTATTTAATTTGGAGTTACGGTTAATTTTCTATGATTTATAGAAGTTTTAGCTATTTTCTGAAATTAATAAATCATTTTTGATTTATTTTAATTC
>NW_021260579.1:0-1131 GCF_002162155.2 Triticum dicoccoides | reverse complement strand
CGGGACGGGGGCCCTGGGGGGGTAGCAATGCCACCGGAGCGTCGTACCGGGCCCTCATACATGCGGGGTGGTGTTGTGGCATGTCCGAAGAGGCGGCACGCGTCTCCGGGTTGTGCCCCCCCCTCACGGACGGCAATGAAACGGTAGTAGACGTTCTGCGGTAACGATGCAGCGTGAATATTATTAAATACTTGGAGCGCGATAAAATCATGAGTTTTTTACACAACGTGGGCACATGTGCTATAGGACTGATGGTAATTTTTCATAATTTTTTGTGATGGAGAAGTATCTGAACACTTCCCTCTACGCGGATTGCTCTTCGCACGTCTAAGACTGTGGCCGGCGGCCTCCGGGGGCTAGCATACCGTCAAATCTTGCGTAGGCGGCCTCTCACAAATCTGGAAGTGTTGAGGCGGTTGCAAACGCCCAGCACGCGTCTCCGGGGTGTGCCCCCCCCCCCCTCACGGACGCCGCCGCCGCCGGCACCTGGAGGGGGGAAACGGACGCGTCGGGTCTACACGGAGTGGATGTAGCTGTGGGCCTGGCCCGGATGTTGCTTCCCAGTGTCCCTCTGGGCCGACCTAACACAACCGGGTGGAGAGGTCCACTGGTCAAAGCCCGTCCGTGCAAAGTCAAAGGGCTAGATCCTGTGGTCAAACGCTACAGGGTTAGGCGGGACGGGGGCCTTGGGGGGGTAGCAATGCCACCGGAGCGTCGTACCGGGCCCTCATACATGCGGGGTGGTGTTGTGGCATGTCCGAAGAAGCGGCACGCGTCTCCGGGTTGTGGCCCCCCTCACGGACGGCAATGAAACGGTAGTAGACGTTCTGCGGTAACGACGCAGCGTGAATATCATTAAATACTTGGAGCGCGATAAAATCATGAGTTTTTTACACAACGTGGGCACATGTGCTATAGGACTGATGGTATTTTTTCATAATTTTTTGTGATGGAGAAGTATCTGAACACTTCCCTCTATGCGGATTGCTCTTCGCACGTCTACGACTGTGGTCGGCGGCCTCCGGGGGCTAGCATACCGTCAAATCTTGCGTAGGCGGCCTCTCACAAATCTGGAAGTGTTGAGGCGGTTGCAAACGCCCAGCACGCGTCTCCGTGGTGTGCCCCCCCCCC
>NW_021260578.1:0-2517 GCF_002162155.2 Triticum dicoccoides | reverse complement strand
CGCTCTACTTTTAACTGATAAATACAGCGCTCTACATGAAAGATATTGTACCTTGTTTTCCAGCTTACCATTTTATCACATGGTAACTTTCACCATGATAACTTTTTGCGAATGTTGTGCTAGTATTTTTTTTTCTAACTAGGTACCTACATGTTTTCATTTTTTTTGTTAACTAGTTACTTAAATGGTAACATTTGTGATCATACCCTGATAACTTTTGCTATCACCATGCTGATAACTTCAACACTTTGTTTCCTTTATTGATGTTGTAAATACACCCCTCCCCCTCCTTTCCCTGCACGCACACACAGACCATTCTAATACATTTATGCTGCCCCTTTAACTATCCTGACCCCCCTCATTTTCTTCCCTTTTTCTCTCTACAGTAATTATATCATCATTTTGTACTATCTATCACTTTTTTCTTTAGCTGTTTTTTCCACATATTTGGCATTCCTTTTTTCGGTTCGCAAACTGACCTGATCGCAACTTTTTGAAGAGCGTCGATTTCTAGTTTATGATACGGATGTTGAAGACGATGATGTAATTATGTGGGTTGAAGAAGTCGAACGTGCCATTGTTAGAGCAAAAGCAAATTACGCTTCTGTAAAAGGTACTGATAGGAAGATTTTTTTAACAAACTTTTTCCTACTGCCAACCTTGATAACATCATTATCTTCATGTTGATAATTTACTGTTCTAAACTCTAATAACTTCTTTTATTTTTGTTTTCCCATAATATTTCTTTCCATCATTCCCAACTCTGATAACTCCCTTCACTTTTCTTCTAGACCACCCCACCAGCCTTGAATTTGCTACACCAGTTATTCAACCTCCCTATGGTAATCATTCAGCCAGTGTGACTCCTAACCGTACATTCGGAAAGTTAGGGTAAGCCGCCCATCGCAGTTCCTTCTGCCTCCATATTATGGCCTCATAGCATCTGCACTCGAAGAGGTTATTTACGCAGAAGTTATCAAGCACACCACTGATTCAGTTGACTCCAGGATAAAACAGTAATGACATTTATTGTTTTCCTTTTCTCTAGTATTTTGACCCCTTACTGGCAAAACATTGGCTTATATACTATTTTTTCTTTATTTGCTTTCCAGTATTAGGATTATTGACATCGATCGGCGGTGGGTCACACTGGAGGAGCTCGCTAATAGTGTGATAGAAGGTGGTCAAGTTTCGAATAATATTGCAGAGCTCCACATCCGAACTCTTTCTGATTCTAACCCCCAGGGAAGATCATCTTTCCATGGTTGTTGTCCGTATATCTTCTCATACATGATACGACGAGCAAGTTCCTAATCAAACATTTCCGTAGTGATGCAAATTACATACTTAGTCACCAAAATCAGGTAATTTTTTACGTAAACTACATACTTTTCTTTTTTTAAATCCTACAGGCTGTTTTTTAGTTGGCATAACAGGCAATTTTATCAGGCTCTTATTTTGGTTTTGTCACACATCATACCACTAAAGAATTTTAGCTGGTACCTAGTTATGTTACTTTTCTGTAGTAACTTTCATGTATGCCTACTGGTAACATATGTTGTCAGTGGTCTGATAACTTTGCCTTTTTAACTATAAATGCATTGGTAACTTTTTGTGTTCACATTTTTTTAACAGCTATTGTTTCCAACACTGCAAAAGTTGGGACCTCTACCAAAGGACAGGCATTGGTATGTCTTGTGCCTTAATCTCAAGGCAAAACGATTTGAAATTCTTGATTCTCTTCGTCCACAAGATAGCCCTTCGCTCATCACACATGCGACGAAGTTATGAATGGCATTAAAAAAGCCTGGTTGATTGCGTACAAGGACACGAGTAAGCAGATCCAAGACTATGATCTTGTGTACATCGATGTGTTCAAACAGGACAATGGGTTAGTTTTTTTGGCTAGTACTCCATCATTTTTTTCCATCTAAATACCCGGTAACTTAGTAGTGTAGCATTTTAAAAGTTCGTTCACCTTTTTGCATATCTTATTTTGCTTTTTACCACATTTTTTGTTTTTTTCTTACATCACTGATTGCGGTTTCTTCGCGTTCAAGATCTTGGAGTTCTGGGATGGTAAAAATATCCCGACAATAACTAAGGAGCAGATACCGGCGCTGAGGAAGATATTGACAAGCATGTGGCTGGACCAACCTCTTAACAAATGAACGCAATGGCGCTATCACTTGTTCAACAAGGAGTAATTGAGGTGAGAAATTTGCACCAATATAAGTTTTGAATTTATGTTTAAGAACGATGATAGTTTTATACATTTTTTTGGGCTGATTACTATCTTATTTATACATTTTTGCTGATAACTTATGTTAGTCAATGTTGATAACATACTTTATCAGGTGCTGATAAATTTCTATTTCATGGCGTCATAACATTTTGCTCACAAATAAAGAACGATAACTAATCTCATTCTCATTTATGAAAATCTCCATTACATTCTGGACGATAACTTACATGTTTCAGTGCTGATAACTTTTCATTACATGGTGTCTCGACACC
>NW_021260577.1:0-934 GCF_002162155.2 Triticum dicoccoides | reverse complement strand
CCCGCCCCTCTGCTCTTTCTCTCTCGCCCGAACCCGAACACAGCCGTCGCCACCGACGCCGTTCGCCGCGGCCACCATCCCCCTCTCGCCTCCCCGACGCCTCCCAGAGCTCCGCAAGTCCTCCCTCGTCCTCCTCGTCGTCTCACGCGACCAGAAGAGCCCCGGAACGCCGCCCCCGACGTTTTCCCCCTCGCCGGCCGCCGAGGATCTTCTCCGTCGAATTCGGCCACTCCGGCGCGCCCCCGAGCTCGCTGACCCTCCCTGCACGATCCCCGTGAGTCCCTGCTCCGTTTCCCCCTAACCCCAAGCTCGATTTCGAGCTCTAGCCGCCCCCTCTACCGGAGCCGAGACGCTCCGCCGCACGGGCTCGTCGCCGATGAAGCTCCGGTGACCTTTTGGTCCCACGCCTGCGTCCGTTGCACTCGTTGCGTTCCGTAGAGTAAAACTAGCGCGACCACCGTCTTGTTTGCACACCGCAGCGCCGGTCCCGCGAACACCCGAGCTCCGGCAGCCGCAAAAGAGGTCGCCGCCGGCAGCTCCGGCCACCCCAGCCTCCGCCACCGCCACCGTTGGATGCGCCACTCCACCCTCTCCCCGTAGC
The DNA here is from genome assembly GCF_002162155.2 of Triticum dicoccoides. NCBI lineage: Eukaryota > Viridiplantae > Streptophyta > Magnoliopsida > Poales > Poaceae > Triticum > Triticum dicoccoides. The sequence goes on along the minus strand of NW_021260577.1, from coordinate 333 downwards.
TGCTCCCTGCGTGCCAAAAGAGCCCCTGTAGTGGGTTTCCGACGCGCACCACCGCGTCTGGCCTCGCCGGCGTCAAGCCGCCGGTGGGTCTGACCACGGCGGGACACACCCCCCCCCTCTGGGTCGATGACAGGTGGGGCCAGCCCCCCCCCTGTTAATTAGTTTAGTTATTTTATTTTAACTACCCCCCTCTGCTGACACTGACAGGTGGGCCCCCGCCATCAGGTGATTAGCTTAAGCTAATCACCACCTAATCTAACCCCAGAGCCACTGACATGTGGGCCCTAGTGCCCTAATCCTTAATTAAACTAAAATAAACCCCCCTGTTAACCT
>NW_021260576.1:0-2647 GCF_002162155.2 Triticum dicoccoides | reverse complement strand
TTCCGCTTTCGATCTACGAGGGTACGTGGACACACTCTCCCCTCTCATTGCTATGCCATCACCATGATCTTGCGTGTACGTAGGAAAATTTTGAAATTACTATGTTCCCCAGCAATTTCCACCGTTCCGTTTATTATGACACGCTCCATCATTGTCATATTGCTTGGCATGATCATGTAGTTGACATCGTATTTGTAGCAAGGCCACCATTCATCATTTTTTTCATACATCACACTCTTGATTAATTGCACATCCCGGTACTCCGCCGGAGGCATTCACGTAGATTCATATTTTGTTCTAAGTATTGGGTTGTAGTTCTTTAGTTGTAAGTAAATAAAAGTGTAACGATCTTCATTATTAGAGCATTGTCTCATGTGAGGAAATGATGATGGAGACTATGGTTCCCCCACAAGTCGGGATGAGACTCTGGACGAAATTTTTTGAAAATAAAATAAACAAAAAGAGGCCATAAAAAAAGAGAAGGCCCAATTAAAAAATGAGGAAAAAGAGAGAAGGGGCAATGTTACTATCCTTTTTCCAAACTTGTGCTTCAAAGTGGCACCATGATCTTCATGATGGAGATTCTCCTATGTTGTCACTTTCATATACTAGTGGGATTTTTCATTATAGAACTTGGCTTTTATATTCCTATGATGGGCTTCCTCAAAATGCCCTAGGTCTTCGTGAGCAAACAAGTTGGATGCACAGCCACTTAGTTTCTTTTTGAGCTTTCATACACTTATAGCTCTAGTGCATCCGTTGCATGGCAATCCCTACACACTCACATTGATATCTATTGATGGGCATCTCCATAGCCCATTGATATGCCTAGTTGATGTGAGCCTATCTTCTCCTTTTTATGTTCACTACAACCACCATTCTATTCCACCTATTGTGCTATATCCATGGCTCACGCTCATGTATTGCGTGAAGATTGAAAAAGTTTAAGAACATCAAAAGTATGAACCAATTGCTTGGCTTGTCATCGGAATTGTGCATGATTTAAATAATTTGTGTGATGAAGATAGAGCAAAGTCAGACTATATGATTTTGTAGGGATTGCTTTCTTTGGCCATGTTATTTTGAGAAGACATGATTGCTTTGTTAGTATGCTTGAAGTATTATTATTTTTATGTCAATATTAAACTTTTGTCTTGAATCTTTCGGATTTAAACATTCATGCCACAATAAAAAAAATTACATGGATAAATATGCTAGGTAGCATTCCAAATCAAAAATTCTTTTTTATCATTTACCTACTCGAGGACGAGAAAGAACTAAGCTTGGGGATGCTTCATACGTCTCCAACGTATCTATAATTTTTATTTGTTCCATGCTATCATATTATCTGTTTTGGATGTTTAATAGGCATTTATATGCTATTTTCTATTATTTTTTGGGACTAACCTATTAACCGAGGGCCCAGTGCCAGTTTCTATTTCTTTTTGCCTATTTTAGAGTTGCACAGAAAAGGAATACCAAACGGAGTCCAAACGGAATGAAACCTTCGCGATGATCTTTCTTGGACCGAAAACAAACCAGAAGACTTGAAGATGAAGTCGAATACGCAACAAGGAAGCCACGAGGCAGGAGGGCGCGCCCAGGGGGCTAGGGCGCGCCCCAACCCTCTTGGGCCCCTCGTGGCTGCCCTGACCTAGTTCCTTCGCCTATATATACTCTTATACCCTGAAAACATCCAGGAGAGCCACAGAACCACTTTTCCACCGCCGCAACCTTCTGTACCCGTGAGCTCCCATCTAGGGACCTTTTCCCGCGTCCTGCCGGAGCGGGATTCGATCATGGAGGGCTTCTACATCAACACCATTACCTCTCCCATGAAGCGTGAGTAGTTTACCACAGACCTTCGGGTCCATAGTTATTAGCTAGATGGATTCTTCTCTCTCTTGGATTCTCAATACCATGTTCCCCTTGATGTTCTTGGAGATCTATTCGATATAATATTCTTTTCCGGTGTGTTTGTAGAGATCCGATGAATTTTGGATTTATGATCAAGATTATCTATGAATATTATTTGGTTCTTCTATGAATTCTTATATGCATGATTTGATATCTTTGCAAGTTCCTTAGAATTATCGGTTTAGTTTGGCCTACTAGATTGATCTTTCTTGCAATGGAAGAAGTGCTTAGCTTTGGGTTCAATCTTGCGGTGTCCTTTCCCAGTGACAGTAGGGGCAGCAAGGCACGTATTGTATTGTTGCCATCGAGGGTAAAAAGATGGGTTTTTCATCATATTGCTCGAGTTAATTCCTCTACATCATGTCATCTTCCTTAATGCGTTACTCCGTTCCTTATGAACTTAATACTCTAGATGCATGCTAGATAGCGCTCGATGTGTGGAGTAATAGCAGTAGATGTAGGAAGGAGTCGGTCCACTTGACACGGACGTGATCGCTATGTTCATGATCATTGCCTTAGATATCATCATAACTATGCGCTTTTCTATCAATTGCTCGGCAGTAATTTGTTCACCTACCATAATATTTGCTATCTTGAGAGAAGCCACTAGTGAAACCTATGCCCCCCGGGTCTCTTTTCCATTATATTGAATCTTGTTTACATCTTACTAGTTTCTGATCTATTATTTTGCAATCTTTACTTTCCAATCTATAAACCAAAAATACTAAAA
>NW_021260575.1:0-6918 GCF_002162155.2 Triticum dicoccoides | reverse complement strand
GAAAATCCTATTTTTGAAAATATTGAATTAAAACATAGTTTCCAAACAGGACAAAAAATTTGTCTGAAATTTTTTCAAATAAATCTTAAAATAAACTAGACAATATTTGAGAGAGGTATGAAAAAGAATCAACTCATTTGGAGTTATATTTAAAAAGTTATAGCCAGTCAAAGTTTAGTCAAATTTCGGTTTTTAAAATAAAACAGAAAAAAAAGGAAAAACGTTCCGAAACTAACCACGTCGAAGGCGTATTCTGGGTTTACGTCTCCACTTATTACAGCAGGGACGGCGCGTGGGTCACTGACAGTGGGTCCAGGGGGGGCACTGGTCAGGTTTGACCGGTCTCCCCCGCCTCCTTCCCCCTGTAGCCGTGTGGAGGCGGGGCTCCTGCGATGGTCGCCGGCGATTGGCGGCTCCCCGCGGGCTCCGGAGGGCAGGGATGGATCCGCGGGTCCGGGGCGGTCCTCCTGGTGGTCGCTAGGTAGGTGGGGACAAAGGGAGTCGCCGGCGTGAGCTTCGCGGCGGAGATGGCTTCGGGCCGATTTGGGGGTTCTGGCTATGGTGGCGCTCCGTCGCAGCTGGGGGTTTGGGCGGCTCCGCAAGCCGAACAGGAGTCAGGTGGTGGTGCTAGAAGGGTGGGGGAGGCTCTGTTTGCGATGGATGGGATCGGAGGGTGGCGGCGGCCGAATCGGTCGGAGGCAAGGAAGAAGGCCTCCCACCGTCGCTTGCTGGCTGTGGGGCGCACTAGAGGGGTGGTACGAGGCTGCCTGAGGGGGCTCGAGCGAGGTCTGGGGCTATATATAGCCGGGGAAGGTCGGTTCCGCCACTGCTGGGGATAAGATCGCCGGCCGACCACTTCTGTTGCGGCAGGGCGACGTGGCGATGGCCGGAGTAGGGTCGGTGCTAGCGGATGGGCTTGGAGATAAGGACGGCCTGCTCATGAGGGCAGCTGGCGAGAAGTTGTGGCTCGGGCGGCGCTGTCCATGGCAGAGGTGCACTATGGACGCCGGCGTGCCGCCAAGAGGGCCCTGACGGCAGCGCTGTAGGGCGCCAGGCCTGCTTGGAGTGTTCTGGCGAGTGGTCGGGGGTGGCGCGTGGCTCTGCAGGCGAGCAAAGGCCAGGGCGCGGGGTAGCAAACGCGGCGGCTCGGTTGCGCGCGCGCGTGCAGAATGTGCGCTCTGGGCGCCCCCAGAGCATGCACGGGACATGCTCGACAGAATGCCAGGGTGAGCTAGAGTCCTCGAGTGAGGTTGGCAATTAACAAGACTAGGCTAGAGTTTGCAAGGAGGATAGTGGACATGGGGGTTAGGTCAGTGGATCAAGTTTACAATGCTAACTAAAAACCATGCCAAAACTGGCCATGCACCCAAGATGTTTGACAAAATGCTAGAGGCATCTAGGCAGTTCTTGGAGTGGCCAAAAGCACCAGATCAGTGTCTCATTAGGTGTAGGTGATGGTGGCCAGGTTAGTTTGTCATATATAGAAACTTGTTAGTGCAAATATCTGAGAAAACCAATTCTGGACAGAACCTAAAGGCTATCATTTCATCTACTCAATATACTCCAATAGGTCCACTCTCCTGGACTTAAGGGTTTTGTAGGAAGGACTATAGGTAGGAAAAAGAATCATGGCTAACAGAGCAAAAAAATGTGGTTGCTGTAGAAAGTGACAAACTGGACCAGAGAGTAAAAGAGGATGATTTGCTCAAATTTTGCAAGGAAAAATCATGGGGTTTTGCATAAAAATGAATTATATGCATCTACTACCATCTCCAAATACTTGGTAAATTTTGTAAAGAATTATTTAAAGGGGTTGTATTGCAAAGGTACCAACTGGACTAGTTTAGAAAACTTGGGGTGAAGCTCAAAATTTTCAATGAATAAAAGATATTTTTGCTCCAGAGTGATTTAAAAACACCACATGACATCCCCAAATTTTGGTGAAAATTTTAGATGCATTTATCAAATGGTTGCAATGCAAAGAGGCTCTAAAACTTATAAAAAACCCTTTAAAGGAATTAAGCTCAGGAAGAACAATTATGCAACTAAGTCCACTAATAAAGAATGATTTTATTGAGAGAGTATACAAGTCCAATAATATTTTTGGAATGTTTCCACTTCAGGTAAAAACTCCATAATTTTTTCTTAAAGGGGTTCTGAAATAAAAAAGAATACAGAAAGCAAAAAATTTAAACTCCTGGCAAAATTTTAATAATCAAATCATGGTTAAATTTTTGGGGTGTTACAACACTACCCCCCTTAAAAAAAATCTCGTCCTCGAGATTTGATAAGGGTTGTTTTGAAACAATTTTACTCCTATTATCACAAAAATAACCATCCTACTCCTGTAATTAAAACGTAGCTACAGTGTGTGTGCCATAAGTGGTGTAAAACTACAGTGTGGCATGCTGGCATTGCGTGGGAAAATTTACGGTCAGTTTCCGCTATTGGTTACAGTAAATTTAGAATAAACTTCTAAATTACTGAAAATACGCTGGTCGTACCTGAGAGCACAGTGCTCTCTGTGGCTGACAGGTGGACCCGGGGCCCACTGTCGGTCTCTTCCTCTACCTTTGGCTCTCTCTTCTTCCTCTCTCCCGCGCGCTTTCCCGCGCTTTCTCCATCGACGACGTCTAGCTCGTAGGGCATCTAGGCCGTACAGCGGTAGTGCGCAGCGTGCTAGCTGCCGGCGCAGCGTGCACTCACCTCGCGGGCCAGTGCGCTGTCGGCACTGCTTGCGGATTCGCCCCCGAACACCGGCGATCGAGCGACGAGCGGCGCTGGTGGACTTCGCCCACCGTACACCGATCTCGAGCTATAAAATGACCGCGGTGCTCCTCTTTTCCTCCTCCAGATTTCGCTTCTCCTTCTCCTCCCTTCTCCTTCATTTCTGTCTGCAGGAGCTCGAGACAAGGCTCTAATGGCGGAGGTGATGCCGGACTAGTATGTGATCCTGATGTGCGGAGGGTTGGCGGCATTGCTGGGGTTCTCCGTGCTCCTGTGTGTGATGATCCTCGATGATCATCGTGATGCGGCCGCTCGAGTGTTAGCTCTCCGCGGTGGCGGTGATCACGATGATTAGGTGTGGTGTCAGGTGCTAACTGCTGACAGGGTGCCGGAGGTAACTTGTACCCAAGTAATTACTCACAAATCTCTCCCTCTGAGACTGCGGGGTGTTAGGGAGGTGATTAGTTTAGTGCAAAAACGTGCACGTGGAATTGCACTAGGTCGAGTGGTTGGGGTCGTGAGTATGCTGTTATGGTGCTGCGTGAAATAGAAAATCTATGTCGTGAAGAAATGTATGCTGCAACAACTCCGAGAAAAATCTTACTTCAGGATTTACCGAGAGTGAAAACAATTAATAAAATTCTACCGCAGTAACAACCACTCACATTGATTGAAACTAAAGATTCAATTCATCGCACAAATTTAGCATACATAAGTTATAACACATAAATAAATGCAGGGACAATCAATACAGCAATGACATCTACAACGACAATGGTAATTGGACAGGGTCCTGAGAAAACGTCTCTGGGATTGGGGCACACTCTTCTTCTATCGGGGGAAGTGGGTTGACCAGTCGATGAATGTGCCTTTCCTGGTTGGGCCTCAGTGGTCTGCCGATGGCAATCTGAGGATTCAAATCAGCGAGGCTCTGGAGATAGCCCATTACTCGCTGGGTCAAACACTCTTGAGCGATGACATACTAGGCAAGGTTGGCCAGTACTGGGTCTCTCTCGATTCGTCCACCGGGAAAAGATGCTACTTCTCCGGTTGCTGCACGACTCGGGAAATAATAATACCCCGGTTCGCTGGCATAGGGTACCGCAAATCGAATGCGAGTAAGCGCCTCATACGTAGCAGCTTCTATGGCCATATGAGGAGTCAGCATAGATTTCCCCATGAAGGAGGCTTCCGTGGGGTCTTGGTTTGGGTTTGCGGGAGGGACGTGCACCACTACCCAATATTTTGAGGTGGATGGGGTGATCCTCGATTTGAGTAACTCATACTGGGGTGGATGGATAGCACTCATGGTACTGCAGGTAAAGTCCCACAAAATTTTAACAAAGCTGCCTGGAGTTGCATCTGGAGTTCTCAGGTAAATACTAGGGCTCGGCATGGAAATGGTTGTCCGAGTGGTGCTCAAGGTGAGGGGTACTTGGCAAGGTCACGAGGTAGCCTTTTTATATAGCATCGGGGCTGGGTTATTTACCGTGGTGAAGGGTAAGTAGTTTATCGAGTCTGCTCCATGGGGTCGGGGTCAATGCTACAGATACACATATCTCATCAAAGTGACGCATTACTGTGGGTGTCATCGGTGTGGTTTTTGTAGCTGTGCCCGAAATAAAAAAATGCAACCGCACACTAACATATTTATGCAAGTCTATAATTTAAACAGAGGCACACAAGCAGGCTGCGATTATTTATGGTGATATAAGATCATACAATTATGGGGCGTGGGCATACTGAGACTCGGTACTACTCGAGTGACTTAGTCTACCTCGTTTATATCTAAACGAGCCTACCTTGTGGACGTCGAGGCTTCTTCACGGGTTTCTCTGTCGGGATTAGCTGGAGGGGTTTGAGGAACTGTCGGGTCGGGGTAGCGATGATGACCATCCCAGGGATTGTTGGCCACAATCCCACGAGAGCGTGTTCCCAAAAGGCGACGAAGCACTTCTGGGGACACCAACGTATTTTGGTCGATGGCTTGGGCAGACCTCAAGGACTCGATCGGATGTCCGAACAGCAAGACTGGGTTGTCGGCGTCAGGCTCATCTCCTCCTCTTGCCGGGGCTCGGCGAACCAGATATCCACGAGCTGTGATCAGATCAAGGGTGATTTGATCGAACAATTCCCCTAGTGCACCTACATAGCGCACCATATGCAACAATGCAGGATCCGTCTCGTGGTCTCCATTGACAACCTGGGGTGGCCTACCATACCCGTCACGACTGGGGTAGTAGTAGAACGAGCGACAGTTAACTCTGGGCGACAAGTGCCGGAGTTGAACTATAGCCTCCCGAGCAGCTAGTTGGATGGCTTGTGTCTCAAAGGAAGTTGTCCTTCCGGTGAACCTGTAGGGGCGTTCTGGCGATAGACCCCTACCGTAGATGTGCACAGTGGCCATGAATTGACGGCTCTCACCGCTCATGGGTCCTTGGTACACAACATATTCTGGAGGCTCCTCTAATGCAAAGGCACGGCGGGTGAGGTTTGCTAGCACGGTCACAAAACCTCCAAGGTTGTTTGCCGTGGTTTCATTGTGCATGACGGGGCCAGGCATTATGGCTTGGTTTGAGGAAGAGGTTTTGCTGTGCTGTGTTGAGGTTAGCGTGCCCTTTTTATAGAAAAGGGGACGGAGTCTTCCTTCGCACGCTCGCGAATGAGATAATTTAGGTGTCGGTCACTGGCGCGTGATCGACGGGCTAGGCTGATAGGTTGGGCACCGACCGCCAAAAGGTGTCGGGTTACTATGGGCTATCTCGCACGCGAAGCTTGGCTGGGTTTAGGTTATGGTTTGGTGGTTTGGTTAACCTAGTTTTATTGACCTGGCTGAGATAGGATTAGCCAATGGTCAGCCTGGCTGATACCAAGTTTGTCAGGACCAGATTTTCGGGATATTAATTTCCCAAAAATGTCCCTTGTGCTCACCAGCTCCAGGATTACTGTTAGCTGATGAGGCGCAAACTTAATACAGAAATTCCAAGCAAGGTACAAAATATGTAGTACCAGACCATTCTGGCCTATGGGTGCAACAAATGGTTTCTTATGGCTGATGGCGGAAGAGTTTTGTGGTTTCTCGGTGTCTATGGGACTCCATTCCCACAGGAACAGCTGACCTGGATAACTCCTATCTTCGCGAGGCTGCTATCGCCAGCGCGTGGATTCCGGGGCTGTCAGCGCAACGCTCCTCTCCATGCAAGAAATCTGGCCAAGACAATAGCCAGGGACAAGCCAGTGAGTACTTTGAATGTACTCGCAACCATTATGAACTCAGGTCTAATTATTCAAATGATAATCATGCTCTAAAATATTCTATGATCACAACTTCAATCACAAAATAAAATCCATGCTGCACGCAAACAAGTTATTCACATAACACGTGAATAATGCAATTAGGGAGTAGAAATAGAATGCCTCAGTCGGGCGTCTGAGCGACACCACAGAAAGTGCTCATAAGTGAAATAAGTAACAAAACGTGCCGCAGTCGGGCGTTTGTGCGACACCACATAAAGGGCTTATATGGTAAATAAATAACAAACATGCCACAGTCGGGCGTCTGTGCGACACCACATAAAGGGCTTATAAAGTCAACCAATAACAAACACGCCATAGTCGGGCGTCTGTGCGACACCACATAAAGGGCTTATAAAGTAAATCAATAACAAACATGCCGCAGTTTGGCGTCTGTGCGACACCACATAAAGGGCTTATAACAGAATAATCACAGTGAATATCTAGGAGGTAGAACCGTCCGAGGGATACTTCATAAATCAAATAATGAAAATAGTTAGTCCACAATAATAATAATCATAATCATCGTATGTCACCGGTCATAATCAATGTTCTGACTTAACAGTTTCTCCTCCGAAGACCGACACTAAGACCGACACTTGACCCAACCCAGACAGCAGTCCTCAACCATGGAGACGGCTATTCGAATAGATATAATCCCTGCAGAGGGTGTACTCTTTACCCACGAGTAACGGATTCCGTTAGTCCATCTGGACTAATTCCGCGTACGGTCTTTTAATTGAAAACACACATAACCACACACACCAGCCTGACTTATCGGTATCTGGAATCACTCACAACACTCGTTAAGCAAAACTCTAAGTGGAGAGGCTACAACCTCGATTAGTATGGGATCACAAATTTATAACGTGCGCAAACTAGGTGAGCTACCCCCTC
>NW_021260574.1:0-828 GCF_002162155.2 Triticum dicoccoides | reverse complement strand
GCGTCTTCTTCTCCCTTGACTCAGAACACTTGATGGTATATATCCCTCGCGATTCTTGGTACTCCTCTATTCCTCGTTAATTTTATATCCCTTGCTTCTATGAACAATGATGGCTTTGGTTTCTGTTACGGTTTACATGTAATGTGTTTGATGCGATGCTATACTAGATGCAGTTAAACTCTTGGTCAGAATCAGATCCATTAGACACAAAAACTCACGGAAACGTCGTCCAGTACGCTCACCATGCCTTCTCTCTAGCCATGACCCGCTTCTTGAATTGCTTTCGACGACTGCGAATCGTGTCCTGAGTGAGCAGAGCACATTACCATGGCTAATGGTTGTAAGACAATAAGTTTTGGGGAACCAGCATAACCCTCTAGGGATGGCTTATCTCATTATATATAATAGTTGTGTTACAATATGTACCATATACATACATAGGTACAGAAGCTATACATAGTCTAACACCCTCCCTCAATCTTAGCCACTTTCTAAAGAACTGAGAAGGGTAAGATTGCGCCTACAAGCCTCAAACTGTGGCAGCGGTAAAGGCTTAGTGAAGATGTCTGCAAGTTGATCCTTAGATGAGATAAACTTGATCTGGAGTTGCTTCTGTGATACACGGTCCCGTACAAAGTGATAGTCAACTTCAATGTGTTTCATTCGGGCATGAAATACTGGATTTGCAGAAAGGTATGTAGCACCGATGTTATCACACCAAAGAATAGGAGGCTGTGGTTGAGACAAACCCAACTCCTGAAGCAAAGACTGCACCCAAATAATCTCTGCAGTAGCATTAGCCACAGCCTTGTACTCAGCTTCAGTACT
>NW_021260573.1:0-1253 GCF_002162155.2 Triticum dicoccoides | reverse complement strand
TCATGCTAGTGGGTTTCATCTATTTACTGTGGCAATGACAGGTCATGCAGAGGATAAAGGGGTTCAACTACCGCAGCATGTAACAGTTGAATCGGTGTTGTCCTAATGCAGTAAAAGAGAGCAGGAGCGAGAGAGTGGGATTGTATCGGAATGAACAAGGGGGTTTTGCTTGCCTGGCACTTCTGAAGATAACATTGAGTCTTCATCAGTGTCAACGATCACATCATCGGTATCACGTCTATCGAGAGGGGACAAATACCGGCAACACAGAAGGGAACACAATCAATGCAATGCACAATATGATGCATGATCATGACATGGCAAAATGAATGTGTTTTGGGCTAATGCAACTAGCAACAGATTAAATGAAGTTGGTTTGAATACAAGATTCAAATTCAAACTCCATATGTGATTATTCAAATGCCATTTAATTGATTTGTGCTAAACAGCAGCTATAAGTTGTTCTAACATTCATGAAAATGGTACAGATGGATTCCTTGAATTTTTCTGATAATTTTTCATATATAAATTATTTAATTTGGAGTTACGGTTAATTTTCTATGATTTATTGAAGTTTAGGGCATTTTCTGAAATTATAAATCATTTCCTAATTTATTTTAATTCCAGAAAGGAATTATTGCGTCAGCATGACCTCATGCTGACCTCAGCAGGTCAACGGGCGCCGTCCAGGTCAAACTGACCTGTGGGACCCATATGTCAGCGTCACAGTTAGTTAACAGGGGGGGTTATCTGCTTAATTAAAGGATTAGGGGGGGTCGGGGCCCAATGGTCAGTGTTAGTGGCTAATTAGGTTTAGTTAATGGCCTGGGGCCCACACGTCAGTGAGAGAGAGGGGAGGGTCAAACCGGGCAGTGGGTTAACCCACGCCGGTCAACGGTCAGCGGTCGCCGGCGTTTAGCCGCCGGCGAGTCCCGACGCGGTGGTGCGCTGCGGAAACGGCCTACAGAGCGCCGTTTGGCGCGCGGAGCATGACTACGGGATGCGGACGCTCGTCCGCATCCAACCAGGGTGGTGGCGCGGCCGGGGAGTGGCCGGAGAGTGGTCGGCGACGAGCTTTAGCGGCGGCCGGAGTTCGGGCGAGGTCGGGGTTGGCGTTAGGGGGCACGGGAGGGGAAGCTGGTGTGTGAGTTAGGTTCCTGGTGAGGTGTGGAGCATGTTGCCGTGCTCGGTAGCTAGCTCCGGTGGCTCTGGCCTTGTCCGCGTCATCGCCGGCGGTGAGGAGCTCACGGCCC
>NW_021260572.1:0-581 GCF_002162155.2 Triticum dicoccoides | reverse complement strand
CACCCTCCCCCGCTCCACCGGCATTACTGTTTGATGATATTTTTAAAAAAATTATTACTGTCTTATAAAAAAAATATTACTGTTATGATTTAAACAAGTTTGAACATATTTAAACACAAATAAGTATCAAATAACATTTTAAATGCATAAAAAAATTGTGGAGCCTGGGAATCGAACCCAAGACCTCCTGGTGTGAGAACTAGCTGCTGACCAGTCGAGCTAGTAGAGAAGACTTGATGTGTATCAGGTCAGCTGGTAGATAACCTGTTGGCTCGAGCAGAAATAAAAAAATACTAATGGCGCACCAGGGTGAGGTGCGCCATTAGCATGTATGTACTTATGGCGCACCGAGGGGTGGTGCGCCATTAGTATTGTGCCGCCCCTACTTCGTACCGATCCCCTCTCTCTCCCTCGCCCTCGCCCGCGATCCCCTTCCCCTCTCCTCTCCCGACGCCGCCGCCCCGCCGCCCTCGACGCCGCCCCGACACCAGCGCCGCCCCGTCCACACCACCGTCACCAACGCCGCCCCGACACCACCGTCGCCCCGTGCCCTCGACGCTGCCCCGACACCAGCGCCGCCC
>NW_021260571.1:0-1239 GCF_002162155.2 Triticum dicoccoides | reverse complement strand
CCGGCACTAACCGGGATTGCTCCTAGTCTCGTCGGTTATGCTATAACCACTCCAACAGTGAATTCACTCTTTATTGTTGGGTTCTTCCCCAGTTACCAGAATCATTCCTAGCATTTGCATTTTGTTCCTAGCTTGCACCGCCAATGTGCCATTCTACCATGGGTCTCCTCCATTTCCGGTGATAAGCAAAAATCATCCATTACGTTGTCTTCAACAAGGTAATCCACATCATCCAAGTCCGAGTATGCCATTCTACCGACCCTCGCCAATCGAATGCTGTGATTTGCCTTAGGCTGATATAGAGAGTCTCAATGATCTCTATATCAAAGGTAATTCTTTTTGCCACTTAAGATAATAATCTACGAATCACCCTCCTCCAGGATGTTTCGTCGTGGTATCATGGCAATTCAACTCCTCGCTATGTTGACCACCGATCACCACATTCTTAAGTCTGGAATTGTTGTCTACCTAGTGAACCTCGTCACCTGCTCCACTCCATCCCTCTAGAGGTATGCTTCGTCTCTCAGCTTGAGAGATGTTGCTATGTCACATTCCGGGAGTTAATCCTGAGTTGTTCGACCTTCGAGAAGACCGATCCTTCTAGAGTTTTCCTTTCCTCTTCTTGTCATGATTAGCTAGAGTGCTCAGAGCAAGACGACAAGACAAAGATGGTGTTCAAATCAACGTTCAACTGAAGTGCACCCTGGGTCGTGAAGATTATACTAGTTGCGCTTACCTTTCACCTTACCCTACGCTTGAATCTCGAGACGAGATTCTTGTTTAGTGGGGGTGAGTTGTCACATCCCTAGTTCTGACAATGCCTAGTGCATGCATTAGAGTGTTACATCATGTTTAAATTTCATTTAAACCTGAGATGGGGATTGACTAAGCCCTAGCATCAAATGAATTCAACTAGGGTCAAAATAAAACCCTTTTCATTGAACTCAAAATGTCCTCTAAAAATGTTCAACATTTCTGGTTTGAGGTGGAAGCATCTACCAAAAATGGTTTATATTTTTGCAGGACATATTTGGTCACTGAATTAAATCATATAGTATTTTCATTTGGGCATTTAAATGCTATTAAATATTTCAAATGCTCAAATAATCATAAACTAAAATGTTTACTGTTGGATATATTCTAAACAGTAGCCAGGATTAGTTTCATGATTTTTGAAAGTGTCTGAGTATTTTTAATAAAGCCCTAAATTTTCAGAATAATAGAAAACTGAGATAATTA
>NW_021260570.1:0-1198 GCF_002162155.2 Triticum dicoccoides | reverse complement strand
GTCTTCCTTTCAAAATCCATATGTACCTAACAGCCTTACGACCATCAAGTAGTTCTTCCAAAGTCTACACTTTGTTTTCATACATGGATCCTCTCTCGGGTTTTATGGCCTTGAGCCATTTATCGGAATCCGGGCCCACCATCGCTTCTCCATAGCTCGTAGGTTCATTGTTGTCTAGCAACATGACTTCCAAGACAGGATTACGTACCACTCTGAAGTAGTACGCATCCTTGTCATCCCACGAGGTTTGGTAGTGACTCGATCCGAAGTTTCATGATCACTATCATAAGCTTCCACTTCAATTGGTGTAGGTGCCACAGGAACAACTTCCTGTGCCCTGCTACACACTTGTTGAAGTGACGGTTCAATAACCTCATCAAGTCTCCACCATCCTCCCACTCAACTTTTCGAGAGAAACCTTTCCTCGAAAAAGGACCCGATTCAAGAAACAATCCCTATTGCTTTCGGATCTGAATTAGGAGGTATACCCAACTGTTTTTGGGTGTCCTATGAAGATGCATTTTATCTGCTTTGGGTTCGAGCTTATCAACCTGAAACCTTTTCACATAAGCGTCACAGCCCCAAACTTTCAAGAAACGGCAACTTAGGTTTCTCCAAACCATAGTTCATACGGTGTCATCTCAACGAAATTATGTGGTGCCCTATTTAAAGTGAATGTGGTTGTCTCTAATGCCTAACCCATGAACGATAGTGGTAACTCGATAAGAGACATCATGGTATGCACCATATCCAATAGGGTGCAACTATGACGTTTGGACACACCATCACACTATGGTGTTCCAGGCTGTATCAGTTGTGAAACAATTTCCACAATGTCTTAATTCTGTGCCAAACTCGTGATTCAGATATTCATCTCTATGATCATATCATAGATCTTTTATCCTCTTGTCACGACGATCTTTCAACTTCACACTGAAATTACTTGAACCTTTCAATAATTCAGACTCGTGATTCATCAAGTAAATATACTCAATATCTACTCGAATCATCTGTGAAGTAAGAACATAACGATATTCACTGCATGCCTCAGCACTCATTGGACTGCACACATCAAAATGTGTTACTTCCAACAAGTTGCTATCTTGTTCCATCTTACTGAAAACGAGGCTTTTCAGTCATCTTGCCCATGTGGTATGATTTGCATGTCCCAAGTGATTCAAAATCAAGTGAGTCAAAA
>NW_021260569.1:0-1135 GCF_002162155.2 Triticum dicoccoides | reverse complement strand
TTGTGCTTGTGATCTCCATCTCCGAAGCACCGTCATGATCACCATCGTCACCGGCGCGACACCTTGATCTCCATCGTAGCATCGTTGTCGTCTCGCCAATCTTATGCTTCCACGACTATCACTACCGTTTAGTAATAAAGTAAAGCATTACATCGCGATTGCATTGCATACAATAAAGCGACAACCATATGGCTCCTGCCAGTTGCCGATAACTTGGTTACAAAACATGATCATCTCATACAATAAAATTCAGCATCATGCCTTGACCATATCACATCACAACATGCCCTGCAAAAACAAGTTAGACGTCCTCTACTTTGTTGTTGCATGTTTTACGTGGTTGCTACGGGCTTAAGTAAGAACCAATCTCACCTACGCATCAAAACCACAACGATAGTTTGTCAAATAGACTCCGTTTTAACCTTCGCAAGGACCGGGCGTAGCCATACTTGGTTCAACTAAAGTTGGAGAGGCAGTACCCGCAAGCCATCTCTGTGCAAAGCACGTCGAGGGAACCGGTCTCGCGTAAGCGTACGCGTAAGGTTGGTCCGGGTCGTCTCGTCCAACAATACCGCTGAACCAAAATATGACATGCTGGTAGGCAGTATGACTTGTATCGTCCACAACTCACTTGTGTTCTACTCGTGCATATAACATCAACATCATTAACCTAGGCTCTGATACCACTGTTGGGTTTCGTAGTAATTTCAAAAATTTTCCTACGCGCACACAGGATCATGTGATGCATAGCAACGAGGGGAGAGTGTTGTCTACGTACCCAACGCAGACCGACTGCGGAAGCGATGACATGACGTAGAGGAAGTAGTCGTACGTCTTCACGATCCAACCGATCAATCACCGAAACTACGGCACCTCCGAGTTCGAGCACACGTTCAGCCCGATGACGATCCCCGGACTCCGATCCAGCAAAGTGTCGGGGAAGAGTTTCGTCAGCACGACGGCGTGGTGACGATCTTGATGAACTACAGCAGCAGGGCTTCGCCTAAACTCCGCTACAGTATTATCGAGGAATATGGTGGCAGGGGGCACCGCACACGGCTAAGGAATCGATCACGTGGATCAACTTGTGTCAACTTGTGTGTTTAGAGGTGCCCCTGCCTCCGCATATAAAGGA
>NW_021260568.1:0-1799 GCF_002162155.2 Triticum dicoccoides | reverse complement strand
GAAGTTGGCCACCTCCCCATAGGGATTTCGTAGGATTTACTCCCTAGTTGCCCCTATGGATTTTGAGATCCCGAAGTCCGACCTTTTACTTGATGTTCTAGATATCAAACCATATCTATGAATGGGTTACGCTAGCACATCAAGGAGAACATTAGAAGCGGAGTGCTAAATGTCTCTCGGTCGATCGTCCAGATTTTGTTCCTTGGCTCGCTAAGGTGAAATCTGAGAAAGTGTTATCCTCCTTTGCATCTGCATCGTCCATCGCTATTCATCATGGTAGTAAGTTGTGTTGCCAGAATCCTTGACACGGATATTGGTAAAACCTTGATGATTATGGAAATGCTCAAGTTCTTGAGAGCACGCACAAGCGTTAGGTGTTACCATCGGCACTAGCTAGGTTTGCTCTCAACTTCCTCGGTTATGCTATAACTTCTCAACAGTGGATTCACTCTCTATTGTTGGGTTCTCCCCAGTTACTAGAATCATTCCCAGCATTTGCATTTTGTTCCCAGCTTGCACCGCCAATGTGCTATTCTACCATGGGTCCCTTCCATTTCCGGTGATAAGCAAAAATCATCCATTGCGTTGTCTTCAACAAGGTAATCCACATCATCCAAGTCCGAGTATGCCATTCTACTGACCCCCTCCAAACGATCACTTGAGAATTGCCTTAGGCTGGTATAAAGGTTTTCAATGATCTCTGAATCAAAGGTAATTCTTTTTGCCACTTAAGGAAATAATCTACGAATCACCCTCCTCCAGGATGTTTCGTCGTGGTATCATGGCAACTCAACTCCTTGCTACGTGGACAATCGTTTACCACCTTCTTAAGTGTGGAATTGTTGTCCACCTAGTGAACCTTCGTCATCCGTTTCTTTCCACCCCTCTTGATGTGTATCTCGTGTCTCAACCCGAGAGATGGTCCTATGTCTCATTCCGTGAGTTGTTCGATCTTCGAGAAGATCGACCCTTCTAGAGTCTCCTTCTTCCCTCCATGTCATGTTGACAGGATTTCTCAGAGCAAGACTTCAAGACAAAGATGGTGTTCGAATCAACGTTCCTATGAAGTGCAACCTGGATCGTGAAGATTGTACTAGTTGCGTTACCCCTTCACCCTACCCTACGCTTGAATCTCGAGACGAGATTCTTGTTTAGTGGGGGTGAGTTGTCACATCCCTAGCTGCTGGTAGTGCTCTAGGCTAGCTTCATGTGTGCATCATGTCTATATTTTCGAAACTTGAACTGAGGAAAATTGGAAGCCTCAAAACCCTAAATAAAAGAAGGGCAAAAACCCTAAAAATCTCATTCATTGTTCCAAAATGCTCTTCTTAGATATTTAATATTTTTGGCAAGGGTTTTGATCCAAACCAAAAATAATGAACATTTTAAAAGGATTTATTTTTGGGACTTTGAATTTAAATCATTAGCTATTTGAATTTGAATTATATTCATATAATTAGAATATAATTTCAAATACCCCTGAAATATTTTATAAGCTTTTGGAAAAGTCCATCTAGCAATATAAAATATTCAGAGGAGTTTTTGGCATTGTTTGAATTATTTTAAATTCAAAACAGTGGCAAAAGAATTAAATAAAAATAAAACAAACAGAAATAAGAGAGAAAGACAGAAACCTCACCTGGGCTTTACCTGGCAGAAGAGGCCCAGCCCACCAGGGGCTGTGTGGTCTTCTTCCTCCTGCCAGGAGGACAGGCAGGTGCGTGGCGAGAGCGCTAGCGACGCCGTGGCCTCCTCCCTGCCTGCCTCACGCCCTCGAGGCCCTTCTAGTGCCACGGAGA
>NW_021260567.1:0-866 GCF_002162155.2 Triticum dicoccoides | reverse complement strand
CGATGGCGACGCGCGGGACGGCCGAGTGGTGATGAGGTGACCTACCGATGGCGACGCGCGGGGCGGCCGGGTGGTGATGAGGTGACCAACCGATGGCGACGCGCGTGGGCGGCCGAGTGGTGATGAGGTGACCAACCGCTGGGGACGTGCTGGGCGGCTCGGTGGTAATGAGGTGACCAACCAAGTGGCGACGGGCGGGGCGGACGAGTGGTGATGAGGCGACTGTCACACCCTAGCTAGTTATGCATTAGAGTGTTGCATCATGTTTACTCATTCATCAGAAACTTGAAATGGGGATGACAGAACCCCCAGTCCCCTCTGAAACCAACTAGGGTTTACTAAAATAATTTTTCAATGAACCTGAAATGCCCTTCTAAAATGCCCATCATTTTTGCCTTGGTTCAGAACCTCTGCCAAAAGTGGTGCACATTTTCCTAGGCCATCCTAGGGTTTTTGAATTAAATCATAACTATTTGAATTTGGGCATTTAAAATTATATAAAATATTTAAATGCTCAAATATCTCCAAACTAAAATGTTTCATGTTGGAAATAATCCAACTATGGACCAGGAGTAGTTTGGTGATTTTTGGAGTTGCCTAGGTATTTTATTTAATTCAACAAAGTTGCAGTTATATTAAATAAAAACAGAAAACAGAAAAGAAAGGGGAAGACTTACCTGTGCGGCCCAGCCCAGCCGGCCCAGCACTGTGCTGGCCCGTGCCAGCCAGCTGCTTCCCCTCGCCAGAGCAGGCAGGGAGGTGAGCATGGCGCGCCCGAGCTCGCCACGCACCACCCAGCCTCTCTGCATCGCCCTGGTCGCCGTTGCGCCGCGTGGATCGTCTTCTGGTCGTCGCCCCGACCTCGC
>NW_021260566.1:0-5429 GCF_002162155.2 Triticum dicoccoides | reverse complement strand
CATATTTGCTAGTAGATGCTTGATTGGTCGTGGAAATAGTGGAAACTTCAATGTTCCTGATATTATCATTCTTCACCATGCCTTGTTTGGAGATAATAGTTTTAGTATGGGTGCCGTCATTGCTAAATGGCTAAGCCTGAATCGTACAAAAGGCCCCATCTTTGAAGGTATCTATGATTCACGTCTTGCTAGACATTTTGAGATACATATTAGGCACCATGAGAAGGAGAAGACAAAATTGCCTCCTTACATTTTAGATTACAAGGGCATGGTAGCGCATGAGTTTATTGTTGACAACAATGATAAGATGCTCTTGTATAACCTAAGATTTAATAAGAAACACAATGAGACTATTATTTTGCCTGCGCCTCTGTTATTTGATTTGATTGCAGATAATTTTCTTGTCATGCTAGAAGCGGTGTACGCTCATCGAGGCCAAGCATCCACTCTAGAACCTGAGCCTGAGCCGGAACCTGAACTGGAGCCTTATCGTGCATCATCTTACTAGTGGGACCCGGAGATGGCCAGTCAGTGGTATCCTGATTACACCTCCCAGTACACCGGGGAGAGCAGCAGCGGTCCTTGGCATTAGAGCAACTTAGGCCAAAAGCCTAAGCTTGTGGGAGTATGTATTTCTCACCGACTTTACATTCATGTCCACACACTATTCTAGTTGTCGGTGCTCATACTCTTTCATTGTATTATCCATGTTAGTTTAATATTCTTTTTCTTGCTTTCTTCTTGTGTGTTTGATAAACCTTAAGAAAAAACCAAAAAAATTAGCTAGTTTAATTTCCATGCTTGTAGTAGAAATTAAAATGAAAATCCAAAAAGATTTCTCGTTCTTATTCTTACTTGTTGGGAGCTTTCCCGTGTAAATAGTTTTATTTTCTTTTCCTTTCTTTGGGGGTCAAGAGTAGAAGACCATATTGAAAATGTTTAGTGGCTCTCTTATGCATGATTGTTTATTTAACTTAGAGCCCATATTACCTTGTCTTCTCTCTTGAGTTGAATACTTGCAGATTCCAGCTTAGTCCAATGCACGTGCACTGTTATTATTATACACATCGTTCGGTCGTGCAAGTGAAAGGCAATAATGACGATATACGATGGACTTATTGAGATGAGAAAAGCCGGTATGAATTCGACCTCTCTTGTTTTTGTAAATATGATGAGTTCATCGTTCCTGATTCGGTTTATTACTCCCTCCGTCCGGAAATACTTGTTAGAGAAATGGATGTATATAGACATATTTTAGTTCTAGATACATCCATTTTTATGCATTTCTTAGACAAGTTTTTCCGGGCGGAGGGAGTATGAAGTAAACATATTTGCATTGACATTTAGAGACTATAGTTGCTTGTGCCATGCTTGATTAGCTATGAGTTATAATGGTGTACCTTGCGTGCCAACATGCTATTAGAATGATTATGATGTGGTATGATGGGATGGTATCCTCCTTTGAATGAATTGAGCGACTCGACTTGGCACATGTTCATGCATGTAGCTGAAACAAATCAACATAGATTTCACGATATTTATGTTCATGGTAGATTATATCCTACTCATGCTTGTACTCGGTGTGAATTAATTTTAATGCATGTTTATGACTGTTGTCGCTCTCTCAGTTGGTCGCTTCCCAGTCTTTTGCTAGCCTTCACCTGTACTAAGCCGGAATACTGCTTGTGCATCCAAACTCCTTAAACCCCAAAGTTGTTCCATATGAGTCCACCATACCTTCCTATATGCGGTATTTACCTGCCGTTCCAAGTAAATTTGTATGTGCCAAACTCCAAACCTTCAAATGAAATTCTGTTTTGTATGCTCGACCATCTCATGTTTCAACTAGGGCTGCCTATATCTTCCATGCTAGGTGGGTTATTCTCAAGAGGAGTGGACTCCGCTCCTCATTCACGAGAAAGGGCCGGTAACCGGGATTCCCAGTCCCATGATCCAAAAAGATCAAAGCAAATTAAATTAACTAAAAAAAACTCCCCCAGGGCTGTTGTTAGTTGGAGGCACTCGTTGTTTCGAGCAAGCCATGGATTGATGCTTGTTGGTGGTGGGGGAGAAACTTTTACCATTCTGTTTGGGAACCACCTATAATGCATGTAGTATGGAAGATACATCCATCTCATAGTTGTTGCGTTGACAGTGAAAGTATGCCGCTCAAAATGTTATTCAATCTCTATTTTAAAATCGAGCTCTCGAACCTCTACAAATCCCTGCTTCCCTCTGCGAAGGGCCTATCTATTTACTTTTATGTTGAGTCAGCACCTTCTTATTAAAAAGCACCCGCTGGAGAGCACACTGTCATTTGCATTCATTATTATTGGTTTATATTGGGTTTGACTTGACTAGATCTCTTTTACCATGAATTACAATGTCTAATCAGTCCTTGATCTTTAAAGGTGCTCTGCATTTATGTTTTGCGGTCTCAGAAAGGGCTAGCTAGATACCATTTTGTTATATCATGTTATGATTGTTTTGAGAAAGTGTTGTCATTCAAGTTTTATTATTATGGCTCGCTAGCTAATTATGCTATTGATATGAGTAATTGTGAGACCTAGGTGTTATTGTGAGTACGGTTAGTTCATAATATTTGATGAAACCTGAATGCTGGCTTTACATGTTTACAACAACAAGAGCAAACTGAGTTTGTAAAAGTTTTTCTTTATCTTTTAGTTTATCAACTGAATTGCTTGAGGACAAGCAAAGGCTTAAGCTTGGGGAAGTTGATACGTCTCCCACGTATCTACTTTTCCAAACACTTTTGCCCTTGTTTTGGACTCTAACTTGCATGATTTGAATGAAACTAACCCGGACTAACGCTGTTTTCAGCAGAACTGCCATGATGTTGTTTTATGTGTAGAAAACAAGTGCTCTCGGAATGTCCTGAAAATGCACGGAGGCACTTTTTGGAAAATATAAAAAATACTGGCGAAAGAATCAAGACCAGGGGGCCCACACCCTCTCCACGAGGGTGGGGGCACGCCCCCCTGTCTCGTGGGCCCCCTGAGGCTCCACCGACCTCAACTCCAACTCCATATATTCCGTCTCGTGGAGAAAAAAATCAGAGAGAAAGTTTCATCGCGTTTTACGATACGGAGCCGCCGCCAAGCCCTAATCTCTCTCGGGAGGGCTGATCTGGAGTCCGTTCGGGGCTCCGGA
Source organism: Triticum dicoccoides (assembly GCF_002162155.2). Lineage (NCBI taxonomy): Eukaryota > Viridiplantae > Streptophyta > Magnoliopsida > Poales > Poaceae > Triticum > Triticum dicoccoides. The sequence goes on along the minus strand of NW_021260566.1, from coordinate 2,258 downwards.
GAGGGGGATTCATCACCGTCGTCATCATCAACCATCCTCCATCACCAATTTCATGATGCTCACCGCCGTACGTGAGTAATTCCATCGTAGGCTTGCTGGACGGTGATGGGTTGGATGAGATTTACCATGTAATCAAGTTAGTTTTGTTAGGGTTTGATCCCTAGTATCAACTATGTTCTGATATTGACGTTGCTATGACTTTGCTATGCTTAATGCTTGTCACTAGGGCCCGAGTGCCATCTGAACCTATTATGTTTTCATGAATATATGTGTGTTCTTGATCCTATCTTGCAAGTCTATAGTCACCTATTATGTATTATGATCCGACAAACCCGAAGTGACAATAATCGGGATACTTCTCGGTGATGACTGTAGTTTGAGGAGTTCATGTATTCACTATGTGCTAATGCTTTGTTTCAGTTCTCTATTAAAAGGATGCCTTAATATCCCTTAGTTTCCGCTAGGACCCCGCTGCCACGGGAGGGTAGGACAAAAGATGTCATGCAAGTTCTTTTCCATAAGCACATATGACTATATACGGAATACATGCCTACATTTCATTGATGAACTGGAGCTAGTTCTGTGTCACCCTATGTTATAGCTATTACATGAGGAATCGCATCCGACATAATTATCCATCACTGATCCAATTCCTACAAGCTTTTCACATCTTGTGCTTCGCTTATTTACTTTTCCATTGCTACTGTTACAATCACTACAAAACCCAAAAATATTACTTTTGCTATTGTTACCTTTATTATCATACTACTTTGCTACTAAATACTTTGCTGCAGATACTAAGTTATCTAGATGTGGTTGAATTGACAACTCAACTGCTAATACTCAATAATATTCTTTGCTCCCCTTGTGTCGAATCAATAAATTTGGGTTGAATACTTTACCCTCGAAAGCTGTTGCGATCCCCTACACTTGTGGGTTATCATAGATCTCTAAGAAGATTGAGGAGAACATAGTATTGAGATTCAAAAAGATAGAAGAAGCCATTAGCCATCTAGCTAATAAGTATGGACCCGAAGGTCTGTGGTAAACAACTCACAACTCATCGGAGAGGCTATGGTGTTGATGTAGAAGCCCTCCGTGGTCAATTCCCCTTCCGGCGGAGCACGAAGGCTCCAAGATGGGATCTCGCGGATACAGAAGGTTACTGTGGTGGAAATAGTTTTTCGTGGTCGCCTCTGATGTTCTCGGGGTACGAGGGTATATATAGGAGAAAGAAGTAGGTCGGTGGATGCCCGAGGGGCCCACGAGATAGGGAGGCGCGCCCAGTAGGGGGGCGCCCTCCACCCTCGTGGTCTCCTCGATTGCTTCTTGACTTGCACTCCAAGTCCTCTGGATCACGTTTGTTCCAAAAAGATCGCTCCCGAAGGTTTCATTCCGTTTGGACTCCGTTTGATATTCTTTTTCTTCGAAACACTAAAATAGGCAAAAAAAAATAGCAATACAGGCTAGGCCTCCAGTTAGTAGGTTAGTCCCAAAAATGATACTCCCTCCATTCCTTGATATAAGGTGTATAGATTTTTGAAAAAAATTCCAAAATATAAGGTGTATTGTGTTGCAACACTCGTTTGGATAATTTTTTTAGGATTTGATTACATTTCCTTATATCATGCAAGCTCCTCTATTTTCTCATGTCAATTAGTCAGGTGTAAACTTGCCCAAAACTTGTGAAATTTTGCCTTCACGTGCGTTCTTTAATTTTTGTGCCAAAAACAATACACCCTACATTTAGGAACAGAGGGAGTATAAAAGTGTAAAGTAAAGCCCATAAACATCCAAAACGGGTAATATAACAGCATGGAACAATCAAAAATTATAGATACATTGGATACGTATCAAGCATCCCCAAGCTTAATTCCTTCTCGTCCTCGAGTAGGTAAATGATAAAAACAGAATTTTTGATGTGGAATGCTACCTAGCATAATTCTCAATGTAATTTTCTTTATTGTGGCATGATTGTTCAGATCCAAATGATTCAAGATAAAAGCTTATAAAACATAAAAATAATAGTACTTCGAAGCATACTAACAAATAATCATGTCCTATAAAAATAGCATAGCCAAAGAAAGCTTATCGCTACGAAATCATATAGTTAGGCCATGCTTCATTTTCATTACACAAAATACTCCCATCATGTACAACCCCGATGAGGAGCCGAGCAATTGGTTCATACTTTTTAACGAGCTTTAGCATTTTCAACTCCTACGCAATACATGAGCGCAAGCCATGGACATAGCACT
>NW_021260565.1:0-1597 GCF_002162155.2 Triticum dicoccoides | reverse complement strand
AATGCATTAACCTAGCCTCAACTTGGAAATCCAAGTATGCCACTGGAAAGATGAGATGAAATTGCTCGAAAACGATATAAAGAACGCCGGAATCGGAGTTACGGTTTGGAAATGGCAAGCAATTCAAATATGGCCACGTTCTGCGATTTACAGCAAGTAGCCATCTAAATGCAACAAGATGAACATGCTACAACACCCAAACATGGCATCAAAATACATGGCAGGAATCCATTCATGATGCTTAACAAAAGTCTAGCAGTGAGCTACGGCCAATTCATCCATTAACAGATTCAAACAAGCACGGCAAAAATGCATTTGGCAGACAGATCTCAGACTTAGTGAAATTAACACTTGTCTGGAATTTCAGATCAGATAGCACTCTTCGTAGCATGAAAACAATATGCTACAGGACCTGAACATGGTAAAGTAAAGCATGGCATGGAGCTACTCAAAGATCTTAACAAAAGTCCCTTAGTGACCTTGAGCCATAAGGGATCAGAAAATACATTTGCAAGCATGTGAACATGGCAAAAACATAATCAGTTTTCAGACTTAGTGAAAACTGGAACATGCTGAAACAGATATCAAGTAGGCATGTTTACGAGCTCGATGCACTCACTACAGAGCATGTCATTACAATCTAAGCATACAACTATCAAGAATACACAAAATGCAAGCTAGACATGGCAAGAACAACAACATAGCATGCACGGTTCAACTACAACATCATCGGCAAAATCGCTAACAAGTAGACAATCTGCCCAGATTCACGAAATGACAAAAGTAGAGCTTGATTGACTCAAGCTAGGGTGCTCCATAATTGCAAACGAAGACATGGATGGATAGAGCACTACAAGATTAACAAAACATCCTTACTGATCATCCTCAAAAGAGGCACGGATCACTAGGAAACAACATGAACATATGGCCATATGAGATAGACAGGTCAAGGACTTAGTGGAAATGCTAAGTCCCTGGAATCAGCATTAACAAATGCCTCACTTTGCAAGCTCGTGCTAGTCACCACACACATCACAAAAATACATGGGTTGCACCTCTGGAAAGATGGCAAAACCCTTAACAAAATATATGTAGAGCACAAGGGCATATCATGCACACAATAATCATGGCAAAAATGACAAATTTCTAAATGGAGTAGCAGATCTGACAATTATCTCAAGTAGCACTCTTCCAACAGCATTTCGGGCATTAAGATGAACTCAAATGAAAATGATGCAATGAGACGAAATGATGTACTCTCTGAGTTGAACATTTTGATATGCTATATGCCCAAAACGGAGCTACGGATGCGGAGTTATAGCACGATGAACAGGAGCAAATAATCTGCAAACTTAGGAGAAAAAAGGTCAACCCTAGGGTTTTGAATCCAGATCTGAGATCCGGGGCACGTTTCACGAGGATGGCCAGATCCTCTCGCTGGAGAAGAGGGGCGGTGGCCGGAGCTGTCGGGGAAGAAGAGGCCGCGGCGGCTCGCCGGACTTGGGGCACAGCGACACGGTCTTGGACGGTCGTCGAGGCGGCGGTGGGCGAAGGCGGCGGCGGCCGGCCGGATGCGAAGGTCGCCGGAGCGGCGAGG
>NW_021260564.1:0-1974 GCF_002162155.2 Triticum dicoccoides | reverse complement strand
TCGTAATCGCACCCTATTGGATATGGTGCGGTCTATGATGTCTCTTACCGATTTACCGCTATCATTTTGGGGATACGCTCTAGAGACAGCTACATTCACTTTAAATAGGGCACCGTCTAAATCCGTTGAGACGACACCGTATGAATTATGGTTTGGGAAGAAACCTAAGCTGTCGTTTCTAAAAGTTTGGGGATGCGATGCTTATGTCAAGAAACTTCAACCTGAAAAGCTCGAACCCAAGTCGGAAAAATGCGTATTCATAGGATACCCTAAGGAAACTGTCGGGTATACCTTCTACTTAAGATCTGAAGGCAAGATCTTTGTTGCCAAGAACGGATGCTTTCTGGAAAAAGAGTTTCTCTCGAAAGAAGTAAGTGGGAGGAAAGTAGAACTCGATGAAGTACTACCTCTTGAGCGGGAAAGTGGCGCAGCGCAGGAAACCCTTCCTGTGATGCCCACACCAACTGAAGAGGAAAACAATGATGATGATAAAGGTACTTCGGATCAAGTTACTGCTGAACTTCGTAGGTCCACTAGGACACGTTCCGCACCAGAGTGGTACGGCAACCCTGTCCTGGAAATCATGTTGTTAGACAACAATGAACCTTCGAGCTATGAAGAAGCGATGGCGGGCCCGGATTCCAACAAATGGCTTGAAGCCATGAAATCCGAGATAGAATCCATGTATGAAAACAAAGTATGGACTTTGACAGACTTGCCCGATGATCGGCGAGCGATAGAAAACAAATGGATCTTTAAGAAGAAGACAGACGCGGATGGTAATGTCACCATCTATAAAGCTCGACTTGTCGCTAAGGGTTATCGACAAGTTCAAGGGATTGACTACGACGAGACTTTCTCTCCCGTAGCAAAGCTGAAGTCCGTCCGAATCATGTTAGCAATTGCCGCATACTATGATTATGAGATATGGCAAATGGACGTCAAAACGGCATTCCTTAACGGGCATCTTAAGGAAGAACTGTATATGATGCAGCCGGAAGGTTTTGTCGATCCTCGGAACGCTAACAAAGTATGCAAGCTCCAGCGATCCATTTATGGACTGGTGCAAGCATCTCGGAGTTGGAACATTCGCTTTGATGAGATGATCAAAGTGTTTGGGTTTATGCAGACTTATGGAGAAGCCTGCGTTTACAAGAAAGTGAGTGGGAGCTCTGTAGCATTTCTCATATTATATGTAGATGACATACTCTTGATGGGAAATAATATAGAATTTCTGGACAACATTAAGGCCTACTTGAATAAGTGTTTTTCAATGAAGGACCTTGGAGAAGCTGCTTATATATTAGGCATCAAGATCTATAGAGATAGATCAAGACGCCTCATAGGTCTTTCACAAAGCACATACCTTGATAAGATTTTGAAGAGGTTCAAAATGGATCAGTCCAAGAAGGGGTTCTTGCCTATGTTACAAGGTGTGAGATTGAGCTCGGCTCAGTCACCGACCACGGCAAAAGATAAAGAAGAGATGAGTGTCATCCCCTATGCTTCAGCCATAGGATCTATTATGTATGCCATGCTATGTACCAGACCCGATGTAAACCTTGCCGTAAGTTTGGTAGCAAGATACCAAAGTAATCCCGGCAAGGAACACTGGACAACGGTCAAGAATATCCTGAAGTACCTGAAAAGGACGAAGGACATGTTTCTCGTTTATGGAGGAGACGAAGAGCTCGTCGTAAAGGGTTACGTCGACGCTAGCTTCGACTCAGATCTGGATGACTCTAAGTCACAAACCGGATACGTGTATATGTTGAATGGTGGAGCAGTAAGCTGGTGCAGCTGCAAGCAGAGCGTCGTGGCGGGATCTACGTGTGAAGCGGAGTACATGGCGGCCTCGGAGGCAGCACATGAAGCGATTTGGGTGAAGGAGTTCATCACCGACCTAGGAGTCATACCCAATGCGTCGGGGCCGATCAAACTCTTCTGTGACAACACTGGAGCTATTGCCCTCGC
>NW_021260563.1:0-8088 GCF_002162155.2 Triticum dicoccoides | reverse complement strand
TGTTGCTAACATTTGCAACTCGAAACAGGGACTACGAATTATGCGAATACTGGCAAAGGACGAGGTGACGATGCGCGTGGGAAATGGTTCCAAAGTCAATGTGATCGCGGTCGGCATGCTACCTCTACATCTACCTTCGAGATTAATTTTAGACCTAAATAATTGTTATTTGGTGCCAGCGTTGAGCATGAACATTATATCTGGATCTTGTTTGATGCGAGACGGTTATTCATTTAAATCAGAGAATAATGGCTGTTCTATTTATATGAGTAATATCTTTTATGGTCATGCACCCTTGAAGAGTGGTCTATTTTTGAAAAAATCTCGATAGTAGTGATACACATATTCATAATGTTGAAACCAAAAGATGCAGAGTTGATAATGATAGTGCAACTTATTTATGGCACTACCGTTTAGGTCATATCGGTGTAAAGCACATGAAGAAACTCCATACTGATAGACTTTTGGAATCACTTGATTATGAATCACTTGGTACTTGCGAACCGTGCCTCATAGGCAAGATGACCAAAACGCCGTTCTCCGGTACTATGGAGAGAGCAACAGATTTGTTGGAAATCATACATACAGATGTATGTGATCCGATGAATATTGAGGCTCGTGGCGGATATCGTCATTTTCTCACCTTCACAGATGATTTAAGCAGATATGGGTATATCTACTTGATGAAACATAAGTCTGAAACATTTGAAAAGTTCAAAGAATTTCAGAGTGAAATTGAAAATCATCGTAACAAGAAAATAAAGTTTCTACGATCTGATCGTGGAGGAGAATATTTGAGTTACGAGTTTGGTCTACATTTGAAACAATGCGGAATAGTTTCGCAACTCACGCCACCCGGAACACCACATCGTAATGGTGTGTCCGAACGTCGTAATCGTACTTTACTAGATATGGTGCAATCTATGATGTCTCTTACAGATTTACCGCTATCGTTTTGGGGTTATGCTTTAGAGACGGGTGCATTCACGTTAAATAGGGCACCATCGAAATCCGTTGAGACGACGCCTTATGAACTGTGGTTTGGCAATAAACCAAAGTTGTCATTTCTGAAAGTTTGGGGCTACGATGCTTATGTGAAAAAACTTCAACCTGATAAGCTCGAACCCAAATCGGAGAAATGTGTCACTGGTAGAGCCGGCCTCCATCTCCATTTCTTCCCCTAAGGCTGGAAGCTAGGCTTCTTCTTTCCTTCCCTCTTGGAGCTCTCAGAGCCGTGGACTAAGATGCAAAGGGCTTCTAATTAAGGCCTAAGTATCTCGAGGTTGCAATGGCTTTGGTTTGTGCTCGAGAGACTACAATGTGATGTGTATTTATAGCGTGCAGCAACCACTTCAGCTGGCATATTCTTTGGCATCTACGCTCCCGTGGCTTGCTTTTGTATCGTTCAAATATTTCACCCATTTTCCCTTGATCTGTTCACATTGGTGTACGCCATTAGTTATATGTTTGACCCGCTTCTGTTCCTTAATTAACGGGGCCCAACTAATTGCAAGGAATAACAGGGATCGTACATTTGTCCTGTTGAACTTATCAGGGCTGCATTAGCCGTTGCAACTACTTATATGATAGTATTGTTTAGACTGCATTAGCCGTTGCAACTTGCAGGTACTAGTCCGTGCAATGAGTTGATCCTGCAGGATTTATCGGATCTCGCCATAAAACTTGCAGGTTGAGGTATCCCAAACGTACTTCTACGCTAAGGAAAACGATCAAGAGTTGACTCTGCCTGCCTTTGCTGTAGGGCTAGATGTAGTCTGCAGGGTTACTGCATCCATGATTTCTTCTCATGGCACATGTGAGCCATCGAGTTGACGGCCCTTAAAGTTGCCACTCAATCCACTATATATCCTATATATAGTTGCTCCGCTCGTAAGTATAAATACTACCTTCGTCCTGGTTTATTGGTTCATATTATATTTGGTGCTAAATTTTGACTATCAATTTAACTAACAAAATGCACATGCATGTCATAAAAAATTATATCAATGGAAACTATGTTCAAATAAAAATTCAACAATATAATTTTTGTTGACATGTATTAACATTTTATTAGTTAAATATTTGATTAAAACTTTGCACATATTACAAAGGGGGCCAATAAACCGGGACGGATGTAGTATATATAGTCGGCTGACACACGTTGGTATTTTGTTTTTCGCTGTCACGATAAGTATTCAATCTTAACAGTGTACTGATAAATGGTGCATCTGACAGTGTAAGCGATACGAGTTTCACCTTATTTGCTGGGTAAATTCGTTACTAGTACTTTCTTCGGTCCTTTTTACTACGCATATTAGATTTGTCTCAAGTCAAACTTTACAAAGTTTGACCAAATTGATATTAAAAATTATCAGCATTTACAACACTATATATATGACAAATTTTATCTATCACCGGTGGTAGTTACCACCACTTCAGTTTTGTATGTTGTATGTAGTATATATCAAATCGGAGAGTATGTACGCGTAGTATGTAATATATAAGAATGTTTATATATATTTTGTAGTATGTATCATATTTTAGGTATTCTCTCTTCTACGTACAAATATGTACGTATTTCACAAATATAATAAAAATCATGGGCCAACTTGCAATTTTTTGTGTAACTACTTAAAATGATAAATTAGAATATATACTACCACATGGTGGTATATGAGATATATGGGATAACTACCCCCTGATGGTAGGATGAATTTTCCCTATATATATACACACACACTATGAAACTACAATTCATAGTGAATCTAATAGTATTGGTTTGACACTTTGAATGTTGACTTTTTTCTATAAATTTAGTCAAAGTAGAGATAGTTTGACTTCAAACAAATTTTTTTTTTGAAAAAACTTTGGATCTATTCATCTTCAATCATGACAGTATAAAGAACGCCAGTAATAATAAAAATTACATCCAGATCCGCCGACCACCTAGCGATGACTACAAGCACTGAAGCGAACCGAAGGCGTGCCGCCGTCATTGCCCCTCCCTCGCTGAAGTCAGGCACACCTTGTTGTAGTAGACAATCGACAAGTCGTTGTGCTAAGGCCCCGTATGACCAGCGCACCAGAACAGCAACCACTTCCTATGAAAAATAACGTAGATCGAAAGAATCCAACACGCAGACACACAAATATATAGACGGAGAACAACCAGATCCAAGAAAATCCATCAAGGATAGATCTGATGAAGACGCACCGTCACACGCCCACCAATGATGCTAAACGCACCACCGAAACGGGGGTTAGCCAGGGAGACCTTTATTCAATCTTCAGGGAGCCGCCGCCGTCTTGTCTTCCTAAGTAAGGCACAAAACCTAATAAAATACAAAGAAATGACTAACAACGAAGCCCTCCAACCGGTCCTTGTCAGGATCCACCATGCCTTATGGTCCTAGGGCCACTAGAGACGAGGCGGACTTATGACGGCGCCGACATGCGAACTAAAAAGGACCGAAGTGAGTACAAGTTTGATCGATCTCTTGTACGGGGTAGTGCAAGTTTGTTGTTGAAAACCATGCAGAGGGTTGACTTGGCAATACTATTAGCCTCTCTTGCACATGGGAGAGCCAAGAGCAGGATTTGCACGGGATATGCTATATGTGCTGCAATAGTCTGGATGCATCGGCACATTCGTCAGTGTCGACATGTGCTCCATTATTAGTTGGCATCAAGACTAGCTTATGATACCAAGTCTAGTTTTATTTGGGTACCTCCGTTTAGGTGAGTAAATTATCTTAGGTTGTGCACCGTGATCAAGGTGGAGAGGTAAACAAGAGAACTTAATGTTTATTTGTTAATTAATATCATTGTATGCAACGAACTGACCACTGCATGTCATCTTTGATAGTCTCAAATCATTAAAAGCATACACGCCTCACATCTCCTATTGGTTGATTCATTTATTTATGTCAAAAAACAAGAAAAACAACGTGAGAGTTAATGCACCGCGCCTATATGTTTTGGGACTATTTTGTTTTCGTAAGGTGACTTATTCACCTAGACGGAGGGAGTAGTTAGTTTTGAGATATGTACTGGTACTATATAGCGTCTACATTTGTTCATACATGTAGCTTTCTGTTGTTGAATAATTGTAGCGTTTGTCTAACTAAGAAACTATTACGACGAGATGTACGTAGACACATCTGTTCCGCGGAGATTACGCGTCTGCCGTTGCCCAGGCCGTACGTTGAATTTAACAGGGTAGCTAGCTGCCAAGCTGCTTATATGATAAGCTTATATGTGGTTGAAATACATTATATGGGTACCAAGTGCACTGCATGTGCAAGTTGCAGCCAGAAAACACGTACGCCCCAGCACAAAACGTACGCCATCCGTACGTGTATGTATTGTCATCATCGAGGCATCTACTGCCGATGAACTTCTCAGCATGCATGTATCCCTCCTGCCGCTTAAGCTGACAAGCAACTTACGTCTGATATAAGTTCCGTAGAACTAAGAACGCATTTGGTATGCTGCATATACCTCAGTCAGACTCGCGTGGAAAGAAAATGATCTGTTTGGTTACCCGCATTCACAGTTGGGCATGCATATCGCGAACATTAAAGTACCTCCAGGCTTGCATCCAGAGGAACGCTAAAATCGGCCATTTTTATGGACCCAGGCCCACGCGATGCAACCCTAGGCACGTGGGAGCGGGCGGTTGCACGCGTGGGTGCTATCCCGAGAAGTCGGGTTTTTTCAGAGGCATCGTCATAAATTACCCTCACTCCCTTCTTCACCGCTCTCTCCCCTCTTCCCCACTCACCGGCGACCACGACGACGGTGACCACCTGAGCTCTAGTGCAAATCGATCCAAGACGGCGGCGGCAACCACCGGAGCAACTGCAGACCTCCACCGGAGCGCATCGGCCATGGCGGTAAGACCTCATCCTCTCTGTACATTCACTTCTTTCGACTCGGTCTAGATAAGATTAGAGCACATGCTTGAAGAGTTAGTGAGGGAATTGAACACATCGGGCTGAAGGATTGCCATCAGTCAATTCTGCATCGACGACTACTAGAATTCATAGGTTATTTTTCGATTACATCGGGGGTGGGGATTGGTGTACAAACATGGCCATCTTCTTTTCTTCATCGTCATCTTCGTCCTCATCGTCTTCATCAAGAATGATGGGTCTTGCACGTTCGTCTACCGCCGGCGCCCTGGTCACCATCTGCACCTCGTCATTGTCGGCCTCCGGCGACCCGAACGTGCTACTCTAGTACATCACGACATGTTGGTCTTGAGGCGCCTTGTACTGAATGTACTTGGCTCATCTTGCCCGTTGTCCGGTGTCGCCGGAGTCTGCCTGATTCATGGCCCAGTGCAGGATGTCCATTGACATCGCCCCCTTGGCTGGGTCCGGAATCAGTGTCTTCAGCTTGTCCGATGTAGCCTTCTTCATCACAGTATCAGCCTCCTTGTGTATGTCATCGATGTTGCTGAAGTTCGAGCATACTTCCATGGTGTGCTCGAACTTCTTGCAGTCACCGAGCGAGCACCCAAGGAAGAAGGACATCCATCCAATACCCCACGGAAAAGGGTTGGGGTTGGAGTTGGAGTTCATGACAAAGGAGAGGTCGTGAGACAGAGATGTGGAAGAGGAGAGGTGATGAAACAGAGAGGTGGAAGAGGAGAGGTGGTGAAACAGAGGGGGTTTGAGTGCGGTGCTGGGTTAGTAGGGTGTGTTAATACAGGAGCGTTAGGCCGATATGAATGAATTTTGACCATTGAACTACATGCTGTTCATAATACAGATGGACAAGGGCAAGGACGTCGTTCCAACATTCGAGAAGGGAGAGGAGGTTGTGCCTCCATTGGTCGAAGTGTCGGTGCAGGATCACCCAAGCGCTAAGCGAAGGAACTATGGCCACTACCATGAGGAGTCAGAACCAAACCACTTCTGCAAGGTTATCCTTGCTCCAAAGCTGGAGAGTCTGCCATTGCCTCCGGACTTCACGAAGTACTTCCCCTCCATCCCTACAGAGTTCAAGCTTAAGACGAACACCGGCTACGCATGGAGGGTGACAATGGGGGTGATCAATGGCAGGGTCACCCTTGATCAGGGTTGGACCACCTTCGCCGCCGTTCACCACATCATGATCGGGTACATGCTGACGTTCAAGCTGCTGAGCCCCGACACAATGAAGGTCATCGTCTTCAACGATGAGGGCGTGGAGGTGGTCACCAAGTGCAAGGAGCACGATAACGCCTTCGCCGCGACCGCCTGAGCTACTGTTGCCCGTTCCGGCATGTGCATAGGTAGCCACCCCGGGCCCCCGAAATCCAGGGGCCCCCTCCCGGCATGTGCATAGGTAGCCAAAGGCCCAAGCCACATGCAGACGGGAACGAGGCAGCATTGTCCTCGTTTTCCTTCTTCCAGCCCATGGTGTATATGCTTCTACATTAGACCAGGCATGAGGCACGAATCAATCAGGAAACCCTAAAAAAACGAATCAATCAGGATCCAGCAGCTTGGAGACACAGACATAGAACGCGTCGCCTATTTCGCCTCGCGCCCTAATCACGGCCGTACAACCATTATGTATATTCCGTAAGTATCGTTAACCATTATGTTTCTGCAGTTTGATACTTTGTTCTTGTGGTCTAAATCTCAAAGAGATCAAGAACAAAGAGTGATGTTCTGGATAATGATTTTGACGACTAATTTTCAGATGAACCATGCAATGACGGAATAAATTGGGAAATTAGGTCCTGATTTATTAAGTTTTAGACGAACTATCACAATACTTCTGCTTTGATTTTTGAAGATATGAAAGAATATTTTTCATATCATTTATATTGATTTTTCATGATTCTAAATTAAATTTTCAGGTATTGTTATTTATAATATTAATCCTACAATTAGTTCGTCTAAGAACTACTGTGCATATCGAATGCAAACATCATCACACTGAACACGGCTTTGCCTTTCGAAACTATGTCTTGTGATAGACATTTAGAGACACACACACACCTTTACTTTCTCCATAGGTCATCATATAAAATTCTGGGTTACTCGTGAGTGAACCTGGGCATCCTCCGGGACGCCTAGTTCGGGCCGGGCTATGCAAAGCCCGACCTCAAAATCCTAAGCCTGAGCCCAGCCCGACCCGGCCCAAATATCGAGCTTTCAAGCACCTTTTTTATAAAAATAATGAACTTTGGGATATTTAAATGATATATTATACCAATTTTTCTAATAAAATAGTAATTTATGCCATGTTCGGGCTTTTAGGCCGAGCTTCGGGCAGAAAAGCTGAGCCCGAGCCCAGCCTGGTTGTCGGGCTTTCGGGCCGGGCTATCCATTCCCGGGTTTACTCGCGAGATAGTATAGTGACACAAAATCCAAAGTGTTTACGAAACTGAGTATTATTGTTATGATGATCAAAAGGGGGCCCCGAGTTTTAGTTTCGCCCCGGGCCCCCAAATTCTCAGGACTGGCCCTGCAAACAACCGGACTTATGTTTCCCCTCAAACAAGTCCGTAACCTAGCAGGCCTTCCATTTTAGCACATGCAAGCTAGACAGGATGCAAGCAACCAATCAACATGTAGATGTTGATTTTTTGTCTGCATATGCTTAGCCAGACCCAACTAAGACAAGCATGCAAAGTGGCAACAAATGATGTAGGTAACCAAACGTGTCCTAAGTGTTTGTTCTCGATCCGTACATGCGTGGCCGCTCGCCCGCAACGGAGGAGCGCTTTGTCTTGCCCGTGAAGTGAGGGGATTCAGTGGGCGACCATGGGTGATGCTCTCGTCCGTTCGATCGGCATGCACATGTGCGCCGCGAGACCCGACTTTCTTCCCGTTCTCTCTCGTTTTCGACGTACGTACGGAAGATGTGTCCCCAACGACCGTGAGGGTAAGATACTCGAGAGCTAGGGCCAACTCCAACGCGCGACTGAGGGCCAGTTCTTTTCGGCGATTCTCCCAGAATCGCCCCCCTCCCCAGCTTCTCCCAGAATCGCCACTCCATATATTTTTTATAATCCTATCTAGTTAAAGTCTAATTAGCTAGGATTGTAAAAAAACATATGAAGTGGTGATTCTGGGAGAAGCTAGGGAG
>NW_021260562.1:0-1043 GCF_002162155.2 Triticum dicoccoides | reverse complement strand
AATGTCAGGCTATGCATCAGAATAGGATTAACGAAAGCAGTAACATGCTACACTACTCTAATGCAAGCAGTATAGAGGAGAATAGGCGATATCTGGTGATCAAGGGGGGGGCTTGCCTGGTTGCTCTGGCAAGAGAGAGGGGTCGTCAACTCCGTAGTCGAACTGGTCAGCAGCAGCGTCGGTCTCGTAGTCTACCGGAGAGAAGAGGGGGAAGAAATAATGAATACAGAGCAAACAAAGCATCACAAAATATAACAAGGCAATACGCGGTGTTCGGTGTGCCCTAACGCGGTAGTAGGTGATACCGGTGAAGGGGGAAAACATCCGGGAAAGTATTCCCGGTGTTTCGTGTTTCCGGGCAGAGGAGCCGGAGGGGGAAAGTTGCGAGTTCGATAGGTTAGGGGTGTGTGGCGGACGAACGGACTGCGTATCCGGATTCGTCTCGTCGTTCTGAGCAACTTTCATGTTGGAATTAATTTAATCCGAGTTACGGATTAAAAGATATGATTTTCTAAATATTTTATTAATTTCTGGAGTTTATTTAATTATTTAATTAATTCGAAAAATGGATTTATGACGTCAGCATGATGTCATGCTGACGTCAGCAGTCAACTTTGGCCGTTGACCTGGGTCAAACTGTCATGTGGGTCCCCTGGGACCCACCTGTCATACACTGTTAGGTTCATTAGGGTTTAGGTTAATCTAATTACAGTTTAATTAACTTAATTAATTAATTAATATTTTAATTATTTTAATTATTATTTATTTATTTATTTGACACTTTTTATTTATTATTATTATTATTATTATTATTTTTGTCGTTCTGGGGGCGGGCCCCCCATGTCATATGCCCAGGGGGCCTAACGGGCGCAAGGGTAAGCGGGTGCTGGGCGCGTGCGCTGCCCAGATCGCACGGGCGCACGCCCAGGGCCGCGGCACCGGCCACTGCAGGGTCGGGCACGCGCCGGCCGGCGAGCAAGGGGCCGCAGGCGTGGAGCAGCAGCGCCGAGGAAAATGGGGCGCGACCGGGTGGCCGAGTATGG
>NW_021260561.1:0-1741 GCF_002162155.2 Triticum dicoccoides | reverse complement strand
GAAATATACAAGATGCCACTTCATAAATTTCGTCCCGAGGCTATTTTAGGTGCTGCGTCACCTTATTATTGGGCCAGGCCCATGTAATTTCGAAATACATAAGTATAGGCTATTTTTAGAGTCCGTATGTGTGGGGAAACAAGAGATAGGGTTGATTTCGGACCCCTCCACCAAGGGCCACGAAATTCCCCCCCCCCCTCTTCCTCCATATATACAGCCCTTAGGGCATCGTTTAGACTTTGGGTTTTGTTTAGATTAAAAGTTCGCCATAGCTGCAACTTCGCGTACTTCGTTTGTGTTCAACGACCAGACAAAGGCGTCACAGAACCCCACCTTGATCAATAAAGCTTTCATCTTATATTCGCAATATCCAGATTGCAATCTTAGTTTCTTGCTTGTTCTTCGTTTGCTTGCAGGAAACAGACCGTCGTGGTCAGGTTGATCGTGCTCCGGCGTGGTCAATAACCTCTCGGAGTTGGTTTAGCGATTGCTAAGGCGCGACGTCCTCGCACGTTCGTAGTCGGATCGTCAAAGTCGACTTCCACCAAAGCGAAATCCACCATCTCATCGAAAGACGGGACACCTTTGCCTCTATCAATGGTGGTTGTGCCTGTTTTCTTGTATCACGGCTGGAGGTGGCACCGGATGGAGGTGCTGGTGCAGTTGAAGTAGAAGATGCACGTGGTGTCCATGATGAAGGTCGGCCTGCAGAAAAGTTAGTTCGCCCCAATGCTTGTCGATCCTGCACTTCACGTTCAACTTTACAAGCAAGATGGAATAAACGAGTGATATTAGTATACTCCTTATAGTCTAGAATGGTCTGAATCTCTCTATTTAATCCACCCAGAAAACGTGCAAGCATAGCTTCATTCTCCTCAACAATACCACATCTAATCATGCCAGTTTGTAATTCCTGATAATATTCTTCTACAGAATTTTTCCCTTGTCTTAAACGCTGCAATTTTTGAAGCAATTCACGTTGATAATATGGTGGAACCCAACGCGTACGCATAGCAGTTTTCAAAGCAGCCCAAGTAGTTGGAATAGGATATAATCTACAATGTTCAGACCACCATACACATGCAAAACTAGTGAAAGTACAAACGGCAGCAGCAACTCATCTCTCCTCAGGATATTGTAAACATGTAAATCGTTGTTCAGTTTCTAACTCCCAAGTAAGATATATATCAGGAACATATCTACCCTCAAATGGTGGAATATTCAATTTCAGTTTAGGAATATGGACATCATCTCGTACCTGAGGTGGTGGTGCAGGCCTACCATTACGAATATATACCTGAGGTCGACCTGCTGGTGGTGGTACAGCTGGCTGCACGTAGTGTTGATTTTGATCAACCTCATCCTCATAATCTCCCACATAATCATCCTCCTCCGCATCAGCAGCAAGAGCCACAGAAGTATCAACAGCAGCACCAACAGTTTGGCCAAACGCAAGAGGAACACGGCTTGCTCGGCGGAGGTCTGCTTCGCGACGTGGAGGTAGTCGTTGTTGTTGTTGTTGGAGAGGTGCGTTAGGTGCAGCGGGTGGTGGTGGTGGAAGACGCGCGAGCAATTCATTAAACTTGTTATCGAGCTTTGTTTCGAACGTCTTCTCAAGGCCAGTGATCTTCTCCATGGCCTCTTCAAAATTGTTCAGCACATCTTGCACCTGTTCAGTCATCATTTGCTGAAACTTATCATGAAGCTCCTTGTTCGATAAATTCTCCCAGTCAATCTCGTC
>NW_021260560.1:0-1165 GCF_002162155.2 Triticum dicoccoides | reverse complement strand
CCGGGACCCTTCCGGTGGTCCCGGTACAATACCGATGACCCCGAAACTTGTCCCGATGGCCGAAACAGGACTTCCTATATATAAATCTTTACCTCCGGACCATTCCGGAACTCCTCGTGACGTCCGGGATCTCATCCGGGACTCCGAACAACATTCGGTAACCACATACAAGCTTCCTTTATAACCCTAGCGTCATCGAACCTTAAGTGTGTAGACCCTACGGGTTCGGGAGACATGCAGACATGACCGAGACGTTCTCCGGTCAATAACCAACAGCGGGATCTGGATACCCATGTTGGCTCCCACATGTTCCACGATGATCTCATCGGATGAACCACGATGTCAAGGACTCAATCGATCCCGTATACAATTCCCTTTGTCAGGCGGTGTTTTACTTGCCCGAGATTCGATCGTCGGTATACCGATACCTTGTTCAATCTCGTTACCGGCAAGTCACTTTACTCGTTCCGTAACACATCATCCCGTGATCAACTCCTTGGTCACATTGCGCATATGATGATGTCCTACCGAGTGGGCCCAGAGATACCTCTCCGTTTACACGGAGTGACAAATCCCAGTCTCGATTCGTGCCAACCCAACAGACACTTTCGGAGATACCTGTGATGCACCTTTATAGCCACCCAGTTACGTTGTGACGTTTGGTACACCCAAAGCATTCCTATGGTATCCGGGAGTTGCACAATCTCATGGTCGAAGGAAGAGATACTTGACATTAGCAAAGCTCTAGCAAATGAACTACACGATCTTTTGTGCTAGTCTTAGGATTGGGTCTTGTCCATCACATCATTCTCCTAATGATGTGATCCCGTTATCAACGACATCCAATGTCCATAGCCAGGAAACCATGACTATCTGTTGATCACAACGAGCTAGTCAACTAGAGGCTCACTAGGGACATATTGTGGTCTATGTATTCACACGTGTATTACGATTTCCGGATAATACAGTTATAGCATGAATAAAAGACAATTATCATGAACAAGGAAATATAATAATAATAATACTTTTATTATTGCCTCTAGGGCATATTTCCAACAGTCTCCCACTTGCACTAGAGTCAATAATCTAGTTCACATCGCCATGTGATTAACACTCACAGGTCACATCGCCATGTGACTAATACCCAAGAGTTTACTAGAGTCAG
>NW_021260559.1:0-1099 GCF_002162155.2 Triticum dicoccoides | reverse complement strand
TAGATCTTGGTGATATGCGTAGGAAAATTTTGAATTTCTGCTACGTTCCCCAACAGTGGCATCATGAGCTAGGTCTATTGCGTAGATTCTTTGCACGAGTAGAACACAAAGTAGTTGTGGGCGTCGATATTGTTCAATATGCTTGCCGTTACTAGTCTTATCTTGATTCGGCGGCATCGTGGGATGAAGCGGCCCGGACCAACCTTACACGTACGCTTACGTGAGACCGGTTCCACCGACAAACATGCACTAGTTGCATAAGGTGGCTGGCGGGTGTCTGTCTCTCCCACTTTAGTCGGATCGGATTCGATGAAAAGGGTCCTTATGAAGGGTAAATAGCAATTGGCATATCACGTTGTGGTTCATGCGTAGGTAAGAAACGTTCTTGCTAGAAACCCATAGCAGCCACGTAAAACATGCAAACAACAATTAGAGGACGTCTAACTTGTTTTTTCAGGGTATGCTATGTGATGTGATATGGCCAAGAAGAATGTGATGAATGATATGTGATGTATGAGATTGATCATGTTCTTGTAATAGGATTCACGACTTGCATGTCGATGAGTATGACAACCGGCAGGAGCCATAGGAGTTGTCTTAATTTATTTGTGACCTGCGTGTCAACTTAAACGTCATGTAATTACTTTACTTTATTGCTAACCGTTAGCCATAGTAGTAGAAGTAATAGTTGGCGAGGCAACTTCATGAAGACACGATGATGGAGATCATGATGATGGAGATCATGGTGTCATGCCGGTGACGATGATGATCATGGAGCCCCGAAGATGAAGATCAAAAGGAGCAAAATGATATTGGCCATATCATGTCACTATTTGATTGCATGTGATGTTTATCATGTTTATGCATCTTATTTGCTTAGAACGACGGTAGTAAATAAGATGATCCCTTACAACAATTTCAAGAAGTGTTCTCCCCTAACTGTGCACCGTTGCGACAGTTCGCTGTTTCAAAACATCACGTGATGATCGGGTGTTTTATTCAGACGTTCAAATACAACGGGTGTTGACGAGCCTAGCATGTACAGACATGGCCTCGGAACACATGCAAAACACTTAGGGTTAACTTGACGAGCCTAGCA
>NW_021260558.1:0-1003 GCF_002162155.2 Triticum dicoccoides | reverse complement strand
GATGAATAGATAGATGCTAGATAGATGGATGGATGCTAGATGAATAGATAGATGGATGCTAGATGAATAGATAGATGGATGGATACATATTAGATAGTTTTGTGTAGTTTTATTAGGTATTTAGATACATACTAGATAGTTTTTACTAAGTTTGTGAATATAGATGAATTAGATGTTGGGCAAGTTTGTGATAGATGGATGGATATTGGTCAAGATAGTGTTTTGGTAATGTTGATTCATATATAAGAAGCAAATCAAGGCACATGGTTTCTAAAATACTTAATAAAGATTTTTTTTGCAATTTGACATGTTGTTTCATGTCGATTCATAATGTTGTGCCAAATGGTTAATGTGATATGATGACCTAATTTTTTTTCACTCGGTGTAATTAACAGGATTTGTGGTGTTCCATCTTCGCGGAGTGATCATCAACGTTGGAGGTGTTGGTCCACGATCGTCCCTCTCCTTTGATCAACTACATCGGAGGGTGAGCAACAATTCCATGACCTCGTCCACTTTTTTTTCCATGTCACTAGATTGAATTTTCACATCAAGTCGCGTAACCTAGGTCTCCCGTCCGAAAGGGTTGCATCGATAAATATGCATTCAATTGCATATTTATCACCGCAGCTCTTTCAGATTGTCCAGCGCTTTCCACGGACAGCCCGAGGATGTGTAGATTGGGTACGTTGTTCATGCTCTACCCCGTTCCGAGACAGGATTTCGGCGGCGCCTCCCTGTTGTTCTCCGGATGCACATTCTCTCGGCATTTTGCCGAGACGTGTATTTGGAGAACAGCGGGGAGGTGCTGCCGAAATTTTGTCTCGGAATGGGGTAGAGCATGGACCGTACTCAATCTACACATTCTCGGGTGGGATTAGGACCCATCTTTACCTATTAGAGATGTAGGTGGATTACTCGTCAACCTTGTAAAAAATAAAATATTGATGTTGGTAATTAAAATGAATCCTTAATTTTGTTGTGTGGCTTCCAATAAAGCAGA
>NW_021260557.1:0-989 GCF_002162155.2 Triticum dicoccoides | reverse complement strand
TTTTTTTACTGCTTGTTATATGATAGATGCATGTTGTATGGATGAATGGATGGATTGATGTATATTGGTTAGTTATAGCTTTGGTCAATTTAGTGATGTTGTCAAATGTTGTCAAATTTGAAGAACAAAATTGGCATATTTGAGATGTTGTCAAATAGCTATAGTTTCATTTTGTGATGTTGACAAAATTGGTATCTGATGAGTAGTTATTTTATCATGATGATCTTGCTAAAAAAATTGAAGAACAAAATTTGACACTTGATGAAAATTAGGATTTGAAGTATCATGATGATCTAAAACCTTGACTAGATGTCATTAGCAATATGATTTTTTTTCATAGTTTGAAGTGTCAATGCTTTATGTGATGTGGTGCCGTCAAAATTTACAGGCTTTGTGGTATTCATCTCCCTGGAGCCTTCGTCGTCTGGGTTTGGTCTGTGATCCTGCCGCTGCTCGACTACTTCTTCTACAGCGAAGGGTGAGCTACGAATCCACCTTCACCTCCTAGCCTCTTTTAACTAGATTGAATTTTCACATCAAGTCGCGTAACCTAGGTCTCCCGTCCGAAAGGGTTGCATCGATAAATATGCATTCAATTGCATATTTATCACCGCAGCTCTTTCAGATTGTCCAGCGCTTTCCACGGACAGCCCGAGGATGTGTAGATTGGGTACGTTGTTCATGCTCTACCCCGTTCCGAGACAGGATTTCGGCGGCGCCTCCCTGTTGTTCTCCGGATGCACATTCTCTCGGCATTTTGCCGAGACGTGTATTTGGAGAACAGCGGGGAGGTGCTGCCGAAATTTTGTCTCGGAATGGGGTAGAGCATGGACCGTACTCAATCTACACATTCTCGGGTGGGATTAGGACCCATCTTTACCTATTAGAGATGTAGGTGGATTACTCGTCAACCTTGTAAAAAATAAAATATTGATGTTGGTAATTAAAATGAATCCTTAATTTTGTTGTGTGGCTTCCAATAAAGCAGA
>NW_021260556.1:0-1555 GCF_002162155.2 Triticum dicoccoides | reverse complement strand
TCTATGAACTGTATAGGCAACCAAGTAGTCCTTTACCGCGGACGCGGCTATTCGAATAGATTATGATAACCCTGCAGGGGTGTACTTCTTCATACACGCTCTCACCACTTACCGTCGTTTACACGACATGTACTCGGCAACCTTCAAGCGGAAGCCCAACGTGGGTGTCGGCCACGACCTACCTAATCACCTAAGCCTCCAGTCCAGGTTTATCGCCTATTCAGGTTCCATCCGCAGGGAGTCCGGCCGAGGTTTCCCATACGGCCCCGAACGATGTGAACAGGGTTCCCGAGATACCTAACGGGTATTCGGTACACCCGGCCACGTACCTACCGCATCACAGCCCACCCCTACGGTCAGCGCTGTGCACGGCCTCCAGTAGGCTACAAACACCAGAAACTACTTGCAACTCCTGGACGGAGAACTAGGGTGAATAAGAAGCCGAGAGGGTCCATTGGTTTCGGGCCCAATGCATGGTAGTAGCTGATTCTTAAATCACACATACAAATCTCAGTGCTTAAGGTCGGCTTCAATGAAACAACCCACCATGTACTCCTACATGGCCTCTCATCGATACCTTTACCAAATCGTGTTCACCACACCACTCTCATTACCGACATAAACATTTCACTCTAGCCCATCACCCAGATGAACCAGACCTGACTCGACTCTAAGCATAGCAGGCATAGCAAGGTAGGAACAACACATACATATGGCTCAAGCAACTCCTACACATGCTAGTGGGTTTCATCTAGTTACTGTGGCAATGACAGGTCATGCAGAGGAAATGGGTTCAACTACCGTAGCACACAGCAGTTTGAATCGCGTTGTCTTAATGCAATAAAAGAGAGCAGGAGCGAGAACATGGGATTGTATCGATATGATCAAATGGTTGGTTGCTTGCCTGATGGTTCGATGCACGGATACGGTTCTTCGTTAGGGTAATCACAGTACTCCTCGGGGACAGAACCTGTCGCAAAGGGCATCGATACACAAGCATCACCAAACAATGTGCAACAATATGATGCATGCATGAAACATGGCAATATGAGTGTATTGGGCTAATGCAACTAAAGCCAGAAGGGTTTGAACAAATTTGAATCAAAGATTCAAATTCCAAATTCAAATATGGCCTTTTTAAGTGCCTTTTCTTGTTCTGCTTAAAACATCAATTTAACTTGTTTGATCATGCATGAAAATAGTACAGATGGATAGATTGGATTTTTCTGATCATTTTTCATATATAATTTGTCCAATTTGGAGTTACAGAATAAAAGTTATGAATTTTTGAAGTTTAAATAATATTCTGGAATTTCCTGATTTAATTTAAATCCAGAAAATCAATTGCTGCGTCAGCCTGACGTCAGTGTGACGTCAGCAGGTCAACGGAACTGGTCCAGGTCAAACCTGACAGTGGGTCCCGCATGTCAGGGTGATTATTTTAATTAAAACTTAATTAAAACTAATCCTGTTTAATTAACAGGGCTGGGCCCCACCTGTCATTGACTCAGGGGAGTCAACCAGGGCCCACCCGTGGTCAAACCCGAGTCGGCTG
>NW_021260555.1:0-1368 GCF_002162155.2 Triticum dicoccoides | reverse complement strand
GATGATGATGATGATGATGATGATGATGATGGAGACTTTGCCATGCTACTGTCATCAATCCCTTTGCTCAACCTCGAACTTATGGGATCTCATTCCTTCATCATGATGGAAAAAACAACATAATTTTTTGACATTTATAAAAAGGTTGATTTGTTGTTGAAACATCTAAATGAGCAATGCCCCTCTATCTAATTAACCAGAAGTAGTTGGAGAGTGGTGGTGAAGGTGGTTGTGATGGCATCAGCCTATCCATGGCGACACCACCAAAGGCGCAGATGGCAGCTCACGGGGACAGGCCCGGCAGGGGACGGTGGCATGGGGTGCCATGGGGCTATATCTAATCGCTTGGACCGGAGAGTGGTTGGTAGTGTGGTAAACTTGAACTGGGATTTTCTTCAAAGTTTGTTTGACAACTGATTTCAAATTCATGAAAAAAAAATCTAAATAGTCATGAATATGCCATGTTGGTTTGTGATGACGTTAAGTTTGGCAAAGTTTTCAGAAAGCACAGTTGTGATTTTGCCCTTTTCAAGAAGCACACTCGTGGAAAAGCACTACTTAAAAAAGCAAAGCTTTTTCCACATAGGAAAGCCAGGCAAAATATGAAAACCGAATAAAACGGAGAAGGCCAAAAAAACGGAAAACATGTGCGAAAGAAACACGTATGCCGCAGGGTGCGCCCAACGTGCGACACACATGGCGACATCTCAGCGCACACGCATTAACCGCTAGAGCGCTCCTGTGCATTTGCTAGGAAGCCGCCATGGGGTTTAACCATTAGTTATTTGCTTCAAAGAGGAGAGGAAAGGAGGGGACAGTAGAGGATGGGATGGGAGGCACGGAAGAAGGGAGCAGAGCGGGGCGGAGAGTTCTCGCACTGATTCCTTCTCTCCCAAGTCCCCGTCTTTTATTTTTCTCTCTAAGAAGCGAGAATCCATCTTTCTTCCTTCTTTCATTTTTGTTCCTCAAACCACAAGCTTGAGCGACCTGGTCTTGGGCTTTCTTTGCTTCTGAGGCACTGCTCATGCCGAGGGTTTGCTGCTAAATTCAATTGTCGGTCACATACAGTTCAGGTTTGTTTGCTCCTGGGATTGGTCCCTCTCTGTTATCTTCCTCGGTAATTCATGTGCTCTACACCGTAATTCACTTGTTCGATGAAATTCCAATGAGCTAATGTGGTCCTTTTTCATGTTGCCTTGGAACCTCAGAGCGTCGCATTTCACCAGTTCGTGACTAGGTGTTCAAGTGCGCTCTGTTCCCCTCGTGATGTCTCCTGTGCCTACGTGTTTCTTGTTGGCTGCTCAACTCTAGGGTTTGTTGGGTCCTTCGCTTGCTGCCTAACTTTGAGATTCGATCCGCCTTTTTCTT
>NW_021260554.1:0-1157 GCF_002162155.2 Triticum dicoccoides | reverse complement strand
GATCCACGGCCCTCCGGAAGCCCTGGATGCTGCCAGCTTCGCCGTTCCCCTCCTCGGCCACCGCGGATCGCCGCCGTCAAATCCGCCCCCGTCCGGCCTCCCTCAAGCTCGCCGTCCACCTCTACAGGGTCTACGTGAGCTCTCCGTCCGTTTCCCCCTCTCTGTTTCGTCGTTCGCGCGCCGTAGCTAGGTTATCCACCGCGGCCGAGAGCTTCTCGCCGCCGGCCATGGCGTGGCCGTGGCCACAGCCACCGCAGCTCGCTCCCGAGCCCACCGTCGTGCTCACCGCAACCCCAGGAGGCCGCAGCGCCCTTCCGTTTCCCCTCTTGTGCACCGTAGCGCCGTTCCCGCCAACGCCCGAGGTCCGGCAGCCGCTGAGCTCGACGCCGGCGAGGATTACGGCCTCCCTAGCTTCTCCCATTTGCCCTGTTAGATGCGCGCGAGCCTGGGCATTCCGTAGATGCCCTCCGCCGGCCATTTGGTCGCCGGAGCAAGAAACCCGAAGGCCTCCGCCGCCTCGGCCTCGCCGGCGACTCAACGCCGGCGGGATTGAGTCGTTTGACCAGGGGTTTGACCTCCCCTGGGTCTATGACAGGTGGGCCCCCGCCATCAGGTGATTAGTTTAAGCTAATCACCACCTAAGCTAACCCCCTGACACTGACATGTGGGCCCTAGTGCCCCTAATCTTTAATTAAACTAAACTAACCCCCCGTGTCTAACCTGTGTCACTGACGTGTGGCCCCCACACGTCAGGTTTGACTCTGGGCGACCTAGTTGACCTGCTGACCTCAGCCTTACGCCATGCTGACGCAATATTCCTTTTCTGGAATTTAGTTCATTTTATAAATATTCAGGAAATTCCAGAAATTTGTAAAAACTTCTAAAAATCATAGAAATTCAACCGTAACTCCAAATTAGATAATTTATATATGAAAAATTATCAGAAAAATTCAAGGAATCCATCTGTACCATTTTCATGCATGTTAGAACAACTTATAGCTGCTGTTTAGCACAAATCAATTAAATGGCATTTGAATAATCACATATGGAGTTTGAATTTGAATCTTGTATTCAAACCAACTTCATTTAATCTGTTGCTAGTTGCATTAGCCCAAAACACATTCATTTTGCCATGTCATGATCATGCATCATATTGT
>NW_021260553.1:0-837 GCF_002162155.2 Triticum dicoccoides | reverse complement strand
ATATTTATTCAAATCAGTTAGTTTGTATCACCAGAGGCTCAATGTATATATATACCTCGGCGCCGGAGGTGGTTGCTACTTCCATTTGAAGATCGTCGTTTATCGACGTTTGTTCGGCATCATCTTGCTGACGGCGCCCTTCATCTTCACCGTCAAGGTTCAGATAAGAAGAGATATCATCTTCTTCTTCTCCGGTCGGCACATATAGAATATCGCCGTTTATGATGCCGAACATATGTGCTTCACCGTCCGGATCATAGTTGTCCATAATCGGGTCAGCTCTATCGTCCGCCATTATGTCAGTCCTGAAAACATGTAGTAAAAACAAATTAATTAAGTGAAGAAGGGGGGCGGTGGCGGTGGCGGTGGCGAAAGGGCGGTGGCGAAAGGAGGGGGCGAGGAAGGGGTGGGAGAGGGTGTCGCGGTAGAGGGGGCGAGGAAGGGGTGCTGGCCACACTCTTTTTTCTTTTCTTTTTCATTTCATTTCATTTTTTCTTTTCCTGTTTTTATCCTTTTTTTTCTTTTCTTTTTCATTTCATTTTTTCTTTTTCATTTCATTTCATTTTTTCGTGTATTTCAAAAAATTGATTTTATTAGACACAAAAAAATTCTTTCTTCTTTCTTTCTTCATATTCCTTTCTTTCTTCTTTCTTTCTTCTTTCTTTTTTTCTTCCAAAACATATTCTTTCTTCTTTCTTTTTTTCTTCTTCCTTTTTTTTCTTCTTTCTTTTTTTCTTCTGTTGTTTTCTTCCTTTTTCTTTTTTTCTTCCTTTTTCCTTTTTTCTTCCTTTTTCTTGTTTTTCTTCTGTTTTTCTTTTGTTTTTTTCTTCCTTCCTT
>NW_021260552.1:0-796 GCF_002162155.2 Triticum dicoccoides | reverse complement strand
TTTTTTATTAAATCCAACAATTTTCATCACAAATATATATGACATATATAGATATATTTCAAAAGGCCATTACAGAGCAAACATATAAGATATCCAACACATAACTTCATCATCAACCATATATATTACATGCATAGTTCCATCATACATAACAAGTTCAACATAGAGGCATCCAACCATATATATTACAATAGTTTCATCCAACAATACATGCATAGTTCAACGATACAAAAGAAACAGAGCAAGGGATAATAAGGAGCACTCCATCTATGCAAGCTTTCGTCAAGTGAATGAAATCTGCAAAATGAAAAATAAGAAAGTTAGAACAAGAAGAGTAGAACAAGAAGAAGAGTAGAACAAGAAGAAGACTAGAACAAGAAGAGTAGAACAAGAAGAAGACTAGAACAAGAAGAGTATGTCATTTATGAGCTAACTTATGTGAAATGGATCATATATGAGCTAACTAAGTTGAAATGGGTCGTTTATGAGCTAGCTAAGGTGAAATGGATCATTTATGAGCTAACTAAGTTGAAATGGGTCGTTTATGAGCTAGCTAAGGTGAAATGGATCATTTATGAGCTAACGTAGTTGAAATGGGTTGTTTATGAGCTAACTAAGGTCAAATGGATCATTTTTGAGGTAACTAAGGTGAAATGGATCGTTTTTAGCTAACTTAGGTGAAATGGATCATTTATGAGCTAACTTAGTTGAAATGGATCGTTTTTGAGCTAACTTAGGTGAAATGGATCATTTATGAGCTAATTTAGTTGAAATGGATCTTTTTGAGCTAACTTAG
>NW_021260551.1:0-1363 GCF_002162155.2 Triticum dicoccoides | reverse complement strand
AAATTATGGGAAGCAAATATATTTTTTATGTCGAACTCCCATTCAATATATAAAGCAGGTTTAAAACGGCCATTAAATGGTGGTATAGATACATTAACCTGATCATGTGCATTTGGATGTTTGTGCACCTCTCGTGACGGTTGTGGTATTTGCAAAGGTGGTGGCACGTCTCCCGCGATCGACAAAGCCCATGAATTGACTCTGGATCCTGTCATGATTAGTAGAACAAGAAACAAAACCCAAAAATAATGTTCCTATAACTACTAGGATGTGGTGGTAAAACGCTCACAGTAAAGCAAATATCAATGTCTTACAAGTTCTTACCATGCAGCAGGCGGTGATCGGCAACCAGCGGTGTCAAGTAACTCTGAATATTGAGTAAAGCGATTGCCAGGGGAGCGTACGTATACACGGTGTAGAAATATATGGAGCTGGATTGGCTATATATGGTAGCAAAAGATTAGCAATAATCAATTCAAAGATGCAATGTTGAATAAACGCTCAACGACGGTACTGTGCTGGTCCTAGGCTAGACCGGACTAGAGACGCGAGCCTAGAACACTAATGAGGTCACGGCGTAGCACAACTAGCATCAATAAAGGATACTAAGTAGCTCTTGACAGCAAGATATAAGTGAAGATCACAACGGCAGTGAAGATAATGATGAAAAACAACTGCCAAGCAGGATATACAACAACTCTCTCTCCAACTTTCCTCTTGAAAAGTTTGAGACAATTTTCTGATAAATTCTTTCAAAGAATGCTACTAACTCAAGCTTTCCAATTCAAAAAGAATCACTCAATTCCGAGTTGATATGAGGAGTCAAAGAATTCTAAAACTGGCCTAAAAAATTGGAACAAGCTGTGTTCACGAACTTCAGAGGGCAAAAACACCTATTTAGAAGCCGATTTTGAGGTGTCAAATATTGAACAAGCTTCTGCAACTATTTAGATGCGGCTCGTCGCTATATTCAATTTGAGTACTCACGGAGCCAAAACGGACTTCGTATGAGGAAGATACACCTGTTTTACTGAACAGTGCGCAAAACAGATTCCAATCCGAATTCAGGTACGAGATTGATTCTAGATAGATCCAATTTTTTTTCTTCTCTTTTTTTTTCTCACGCTTTTTTTTTTCTTTCTTCTCCCTCTTTTTCTTTTTTTTTCTTTTCTTTTTTCTCTCTTTTCTTTCTTTATATTCTTTTTCTCCCTCTTTCCAAGACAAACTAGATAAGATGCAGATTCGATCAGGCGAAGATGTGAGTGACCTCAACTATGATTATGACAATAAACAGTGCGTAGCACATGGTGGAAATTGGTGGATGGGATGGTGGACAGCGGATGGGATAATGATGCAGCGGCTG
>NW_021260550.1:0-1716 GCF_002162155.2 Triticum dicoccoides | reverse complement strand
GCTGCAGCAGAATCCGAGTCAAACTACAAGTCCAAAGGTGTTACATCACCTCCACTTGGGCCCATTGGCCTTGTACGACCTAGATTTAGTTTTAGGCTGCCTTGGGACGTCCTCCCACCTCCTTGGCCGCCACCCCTTGCTCCTATATAAGTAGATCCATCTAGTAGCTTTTCCTTGGGATTTGTTTAGTTAAAAGTTAGCCATTGCAACTTCGTGTACTTCGTTTGTGTCCAACGACCAGACCAAGACCGCTTACGGATCCCCACCTTTATCAATACTTCATATATATTCGCAATATTCAGATTGCTTTTATCATATTCTTGCTCGTTCTTCGATTGCTTGCAGGAATAGACCTTCGTGGTCAGGTTAATCGTGCTCCGGCGTGGTCAATAACCTCAGGGATTGGTTTAGCGATTGCTAAGGCGCAACGTCGTGCACGTTTGTAGTCGGATCGTCAAAGTCGTCTCCACCAAATCGATAGTTATCATCTCATCGAAAGATCGAGACACCCTCGCCTCTATCAAGTGGTATCAGTTTTCAGGTTGCTCGGTGAGAATTTCCAGTTTTTCCTAGATTAGATTTATTTTCTTACCTATTGTCCAAGAAAAAGCCACAAAACAAAAGTTAGATCTATTCATCCTTTGTCCTAGCCAGACTGAGCCTTTGCAATTTTCTTTTCATTGTTTGCATTATTGAATTATCGGTTGCATCGCCGTGTCGAGTTGCTGGTCTTAGTGTCTAGTTCCTTTAGAGTTTCGAGTTCTGTTCACATTAGTCACGCAGCCGCTGCATCATTATCCCATCCGCTGTCCACCATCCCATCCACCAATTTCCACCATGTGCTACGCACTGTTTATTGTCATAATCATAGTTGAGGTCACTCACATCTTCGCCTGATCGAATCTGCATCTTATCTAGTTTGTCTTGGAAAGAGGGAGAAAAAGAATATAAAGAAAGAAAAGAGAGAAAAAAGAAAAGAAAAAAAAAGAAAAAGAGGGAGAAGAAAGAAAAAAAAAGCGTGAGAAAAAAAAAGAGAAGAAAAAAAATTGGATCTATCTAGAATCAATCTCGTACCTGAATTCGGATTGGAATCTGTTTTGCGCACTGTTCAGTAAAACAGGTGTATCTTCCTCATACGAAGTCCGTTTTGGCTCCGTGAGTACTCAAATTGAAGATAGCGACGAGCCGCATCTAAATAGTTGCAGAAGCTAGTTCAATATTTGACACCTCAAAATCGGCTTCTAAATAGGTGTTTTTGCCCTCTGAAGTTCGTGAACACAGCTTGTTCCAATTTTTTAGGTCAGTTTTAGAATTCTTTGACTCCTCATATCAACTCGGAATTGAGTGATTCTTTTTGAATTGGAAAGCTTGAGTTAGTAGCATTCTTTGAAAGAATTTATCAGAAAATTGTCTCAAACTTTTCAAGAGGAAAGTTGGAGAGAGAGTTGTTGTATATCCTGCTTGGCAGTTGTTTTTCATCATTATCTTCACTGCCGTTGTGATCTTCACTTATATCTTGCTGTCAAGAGCTACTTAGTATCCTTCATTGATGCTAGTTGTGCTACGCCGTGACCTCATTAGTGTTCTAGGCTCGCGTCTCTAGTCCGGTCTAGCCTAGGACCAGCACAGTACCGTCGTTGAGCGTTTATTCAACATTGCATCTTTGAATTGATTATTGCTAATCTTTTGCTACCATATATAGCCAATCCAGCTCCA
>NW_021260549.1:0-1173 GCF_002162155.2 Triticum dicoccoides | reverse complement strand
AGGAGCAGTGAAGGGGCTCGGTGGATCCGGGATAAGATGGAAATATCCGGACAGTGCAGAGATACTGGCTTTGATTAAAGTCCCGAAATTGCTCTTCGACCGTGTACTCAGGATACCAGCGGTATCCAGCCTCAGTCATTACCCTGACCAACTTGGCAGTATGGCCGGGTACATCTAGGCATCGAGTCAGGCGAACCACTTGATTGAGGTCGCGAGTGGCCATCTGAAAGCACAATCATAATGCAAAGGCATTAGAATTTCTAGCAAAATTTCGGCAGCATAACAGCTGTAAATGCTCAAGAAGGATTTTGAGACATTTGACAAAGGATTACATACACACTCAACATCATCATATCAAAGTTCTGAGACCATCCTAGCAACATAATATGGTAGGAGAACTGAACTAGGCTTGTATCCATCATACCTATAAGGTACTACTGATTAGTAACACGTGATCCTGATAGAGAGAATAGGTCCTAATTCCTTAACCCCCGGTGGAAGAATGGACTGACTCAGATCAGAATGTCATAAGATAGAGGAGTAAAAAGAGCCTTACGTTCCAACCCGCAAACAATTCCCCTACATATAACTAAAGAATTTCTAGACTCAACATCGACCAGTTTGGCTTGGAGAACCTACAGGCAGTCCGGCTCTGATGCCAACGCTGTCAGGACCCCGACTCGATGTCACATCGATCTAGCCGGTAACACCTCATATCACTTTGTGGCCTCACGCACGGTATCCCCACGGGTGTAGCCTTACCTTTGCCCGGGACCGTTTGCGCCTTTTGGCTCACGTATATGATAGTGTCGCTAGCATCCATATGATAAGGAGCCCGGGCTGACATGACTAGTCGTAAACCCAAAGTGGCACAGACTTACAGGGACAGGCATCCATGACCCAGCTTCGAACGTGTCGGTCATCAGCAAGTGGGTCCGGGCTGTAGCACTGGGCTAGCAGGACTCCGGTAAACCGGGCTGTAGCGGGCTAACAGGACTCCGGTACTCAAAGCGTGACATTTCCCCGAAGGGACAGACACAGGAATGAAGAAGGACACATGCCGGCCAGCCTAAGTGTTCCAGAGCAGTAGCAAGCTACCATGGCTCAGCGGTAACACTAGGAGACATTTCCCGGTAAGAGAGGCTACTAAAGATAAACAACTAGATAGTCAGA
>NW_021260548.1:0-2391 GCF_002162155.2 Triticum dicoccoides | reverse complement strand
ACTGGCATCGGCGGAGCGGTCTGACCGGACTTCTCACACACAGACTGCACATTTGGTTTTGACAAACACAGTCATAATAGTTAGTAATGAGACAAACACTACATGAATGTTTTGGCTAATCTGTAGAAGAAACTTACCACAAGGAGCTCGTACATGGCCCTTGCCTGCATGTCATTCTGTGCCCTCTCCTCCTCCAACATCTTTGTCGTCCTCTCCTCCAACTCCCGCTGCCTCACCACCGCCTCCGCCATAAGTTTCTCCGTTCTATCTCTCTCACTCTGTATAGCAGCCTGCAATACCACTCACATGACCATTTGTAATCATTGATGGAAGCGCACACAATGTAATGGAGAAAGATAGTTGAGTACGTATAACTAACCTTGAAGGCGAGTTGGATTGGTCGTTCACGAGGCCTTATCTCAGGAGCGGAGCTCGACTGGCGCGCCTTGATCTCTGGGAGAGTGCTAGGACAATGGATAAGTCCATCTCCCATGGCTATGGAGCCATGGGACCTCCCGCCACCATATATCATCAGCAGCTCTGTATCAATGGGACCCTGGCTCGGGTTAAAGTCCTCCCCATTCCTCGCCTTCCCCTGATCTCTATATTGCACGAGCTTGTCGTGGGAGGAGATGTTGGTGAAGTTCTTTGGATCATCGAGGTCAGACGCAGAGAATGCCTTGACTTTCTTGTAAGGGCCAGTGTGGGCCATGGCATACAGGTCGTACACCTCTGGCACCTTAGCCGCTTTATTGTAGTGTGCCTGAAAGAGAGAAACAAAGTTAATTAGTAATTAAAGGGCTAAAGCTAGCATGATGAATGAATTGCATGAATCATGAAGCAAACCACATACCCAGTAACCACATACCCAGTTCCCCCTGAACTAAAATAAGTTGGAGCTGCCTTGATGGTGTGGCACACCTTCCATTTGGGCACGTTTGTCCTTAGCCTCATTGTGGAGGTCTAGCCATTCATTTGAGCACCACCCATTGACCACCACCTCCCAACAATCCATCCGACCCGCACACCATCTCGGAGGGGCCTAAGTTAGCAAATAGAAACTTGAGCGCTACGGCTAGGAATTACTAAATGAAGGAATTAAGTACAAGGCCTTAAGAATTACCTTCATGTACTGCTCCTTACTCAAGAACTTCTCGCGGCACGCCGACTTGGTCTTCTTGATACCACGCGAGGCGTAGTAGTCTCGAACAGCCTGTACCCGAGCCTCTTGCCGTAAGTTCTGTAGTAGGCGCTTGTAGACGTTATCGATAACATTTGCCGCTTCCTCCTCGTATCCCTCCTCACACCTGTAGAATGTCTGCAATCAAATGAGACAATATTGATTAATACAATTAATAACTAGTTAGTTGAAGATTTTTAATTGTGTAAATGAGAAATTACCCAGAACTTTCTGATCACCATGTCTGCCCTTGTCTTGCACAAGACACCGTCGATACTCTCACCCGGCGGGGCCGAGGCAGCCAAGTAGTGCTCCCAACTCAATACAAGCTCTGGAAGCCGACCCTCACCACGCAACGTGACAAACCCCGGGAAGTTTTGCCGACAAAGAACTCCAAGGACGGAGTTGGGCCGGCGGACACTATGATGGTGGTCCCAACCCCTACAGCATGACAAGGCCAACACATTAGTTATTTGAAGAAACGTGAATGCAGAAGGTACAAAAATATTAAATGCACTTACCTTTCCCCATCAGGGAAAATCAACCACCTCTGCTCGTGGGTCGCCAGCACGGACGGGAGCCGTGTACAACCATGCTGGTAGACGGTGCCCCCCTCCTCCTCAATATCAGTCGGCTTCCGGCCATCATCAGCATGGCCACTCGGCTCCTCAAGCTGATCCGGCCATGTACCCCATCCAGACGTGTGCTCCTCCGGGGTCTCGTGGGCCGAAGGCCCATCGACCCGAGGCTCGTGGGCCGAAGACCCGTGGACCGGAGTCCGTGTAGCCTCCTCCTCAGATGAGTCCACCCTAGCAGTCACGTGCTCGGGTGAAACAGCTGGAGGTGGCAGCGAGGACGGCGCCGTAGCAGTCACCCTACCTCCTCTCTCGCGACCACGTGCTACACCTCCTCTCTTCTTCTTACCTCATCCCCTGCTGGGCACCGCGGTCGACAAAGAAGGGCCCGGCGGTGTCGCCATACTGTCCAGCAACGCTCGATGGAGGGGTGCGTGTGGAATGGAAGACCTCACACCATGCGCCGACGAAGAAGGGGCCTCGGCGCGCTCCCGACCAGCTCCCACCATCGTTCAACACCTGCCATGCCAAAGAATAAACGAAATTAGTACAACATAAAAAAATACCGACATGAATAATAATATGTATATCACTTAAGTGTATCATCATCAAGTACAACATAAAAAAATTGAATAC
>NW_021260547.1:0-2391 GCF_002162155.2 Triticum dicoccoides | reverse complement strand
ACTGGCATCGGCGGAGCGGTCTGACCGGACTTCTCACACACAGACTGCACATTTGGTTTTGACAAACACAGTCATAATAGTTAGTAATGAGACAAACACTACATGAATGTTTTGGCTAATCTGTAGAAGAAACTTACCACAAGGAGCTCGTACATGGCCCTTGCCTGCATGTCATTCTGTGCCCTCTCCTCCTCCAACATCTTTGTCGTCCTCTCCTCCAACTCCCGCTGCCTCACCACCGCCTCCGCCATAAGTTTCTCCGTTCTATCTCTCTCACTCTGTATAGCAGCCTGCAATACCACTCACATGACCATTTGTAATCATTGATGGAAGCGCACACAATGTAATGGAGAAAGATAGTTGAGTACGTATAACTAACCTTGAAGGCGAGTTGGATTGGTCGTTCACGAGGCCTTATCTCAGGAGCGGAGCTCGACTGGCGCGCCTTGATCTCTGGGAGAGTGCTAGGACAATGGATAAGTCCATCTCCCATGGCTATGGAGCCATGGGACCTCCCGCCACCATATATCATCAGCAGCTCTGTATCAATGGGACCCTGGCTCGGGTTAAAGTCCTCCCCATTCCTCGCCTTCCCCTGATCTCTATATTGCACGAGCTTGTCGTGGGAGGAGATGTTGGTGAAGTTCTTTGGATCATCGAGGTCAGACGCAGAGAATGCCTTGACTTTCTTGTAAGGGCCAGTGTGGGCCATGGCATACAGGTCGTACACCTCTGGCACCTTAGCCGCTTTATTGTAGTGTGCCTGAAAGAGAGAAACAAAGTTAATTAGTAATTAAAGGGCTAAAGCTAGCATGATGAATGAATTGCATGAATCATGAAGCAAACCACATACCCAGTAACCACATACCCAGTTCCCCCTGAACTAAAATAAGTTGGAGCTGCCTTGATGGTGTGGCACACCTTCCATTTGGGCACGTTTGTCCTTAGCCTCATTGTGGAGGTCTAGCCATTCATTTGAGCACCACCCATTGACCACCACCTCCCAACAATCCATCCGACCCGCACACCATCTCGGAGGGGCCTAAGTTAGCAAATAGAAACTTGAGCGCTACGGCTAGGAATTACTAAATGAAGGAATTAAGTACAAGGCCTTAAGAATTACCTTCATGTACTGCTCCTTACTCAAGAACTTCTCGCGGCACGCCGACTTGGTCTTCTTGATACCACGCGAGGCGTAGTAGTCTCGAACAGCCTGTACCCGAGCCTCTTGCCGTAAGTTCTGTAGTAGGCGCTTGTAGACGTTATCGATAACATTTGCCGCTTCCTCCTCGTATCCCTCCTCACACCTGTAGAATGTCTGCAATCAAATGAGACAATATTGATTAATACAATTAATAACTAGTTAGTTGAAGATTTTTAATTGTGTAAATGAGAAATTACCCAGAACTTTCTGATCACCATGTCTGCCCTTGTCTTGCACAAGACACCGTCGATACTCTCACCCGGCGGGGCCGAGGCAGCCAAGTAGTGCTCCCAACTCAATACAAGGTCTGGAAGCCGACCCTCACCACGCAACGTGACAAACCCCGGGAAGTTTTGCCGACAAAGAACTCCAAGGACGGAGTTGGGCCGGCGGACACTATGATGGTGGTCCCAACCCCTGCAGCATGACAAGGCCAACACATTAGTTATTTGAAGAAACGTGAATGCAGAAGGTACAAAAATATTAAATGCACTTACCTTTCCCCATCAGGGAAAATCAACCACCTCTGCTCGTGGGTCGCCAGCACGGACGGGAGCCGTGTACAACCATGCTGGTAGACGGTGCCCCCCTCCTCCTCAATATCAGTCGGCTTCCGGCCATCATCAGCATGGCCACTCGGCTCCTCAAGCTGATCCGGCCATGTACCCCATCCAGACGTGTGCTCCTCCGGGGTCTCGTGGGCCGAAGGCCCATCGACCCGAGGCTCGTGGGCCGAAGACCCGTGGACCGGAGTCCGTGTAGCCTCCTCCTCAGATGAGTCCACCCTAGCAGTCACGTGCTCGGGTGAAACAGCTGGAGGTGGCAGCGAGGACGGCGCCGTAGCAGTCACCCTACCTCCTCTCTCGCGACCACGTGCTACACCTCCTCTCTTCTTCTTACCTCATCCCCTGCTGGGCACCGCGGTCGACAAAGAAGGGCCCGGCGGTGTCGCCATACTGTCCAGCAACGCTCGATGGAGGGGTGCGTGTGGAATGGAAGACCTCACACCATGCGCCGACGAAGAAGGGGCCTCGGCGCGCTCCCGACCAGCTCCCACCATCGTTCAACACCTGCCATGCCAAAGAATAAACGAAATTAGTACAACATAAAAAAATACCGACATGAATAATAATATGTATATCACTTAAGTGTATCATCATCAAGTACAACATAAAAAAATTGAATAC
>NW_021260546.1:0-697 GCF_002162155.2 Triticum dicoccoides | reverse complement strand
AGGAGCATGTGGGAGCCATCATGGGTATCCAGATCCCGCTGTTGGTTATTGACTGAGAGCGTCTCGGTCATGTCTGCATGTCTCCCGAACCCGTAGGGTCTACACACTTAAGGTTCGGTGACGCTAGGGTTATTAGGAAGACTAGTATGTGACTACCGAATGTTGTTCGGAGTCCCGGATGGGATCCTGGACGTCACGAGGAGATCCGGAAGGGTCCGGAGGTAAAGATTTATATATGGGAAGTTGTCAAACGGACACCGGGAAGTTTCGGGGTCATACCGGTATTGTACCGGGGCCACCGGAAGGGTTCCGGGGGTCCACCGGGAGGGGCCACCCCTCCCGGGGGCCACATGGGCTGCGTGGGGCAGGGAGCCAGCCCCTGGTGGGCTGGCCGCACCCCCTCCCTTGGGCCCATGCGCCTAGGGTTGAGGGGGGAACCCTAGAGGGGGCGCCCCCTTGGCTTAGGGGGCAAGCCACCCTCTCCCCTCTCCCCTAGGCTGCCGCACCCCCCCCCCTTAGATGGGTTCTAGGGGGCCGTCCCCCTTCTCCCTTCCCCCTATTAATAGAGGGGTGAGGGGAGGGCAGCCGAACCACCCTCCAAGGCGCAGCCCTCCCCTCCCCAACACCTCTCCTCCTCCGTTGTGTGCTTGGCGAAGCCCTGTCGGAGTACTGCCTCTCCACCATCACCACGCCGTCG
>NW_021260545.1:0-1017 GCF_002162155.2 Triticum dicoccoides | reverse complement strand
GGAAAACAGTCTAAGGACAAGGAGAAGGAGTCGGACAAGGCCGAAGACAAGGAGGACAGTGAGGAAGGATATCCGCATATCAACTCCACTCTGATGATCTTTGCAGATGTGGAAAGCAGGAGTCGACTGAAAGTCATTAACCGAGAGGTGAACATGGTTGCCCCAGCAAAAGCAAATTATCTGAAATGGTCTCAAATACCCATCACATTCGACCAATCTGATCACCCGACTCATATTGCCACCCCTGGGAGGCAAGCTTTGGTGGTCGATCCAGTTGTCGAAGGCACTCGACTGACAAAAGTGCTGATGGACGGTGGAAGCGGGCTGAATTTGTTGTATGCAGACACACTGAAAGGAATGGGCATTCCGATGTCCCGACTGAGCACTAGTAACATGAGCTTTCATGGAGTTATACCAGGGAAGAAAGCCGAGTCACTCGGCCAAATAGCTTTGGACGTGGTGTTTGGTGATTCGAAGCATTTTCGCAAAGAAAAGTTGACGTTTGAGGTCGTGGATTTTCAGAGTGCATATCATGCCATTTTGGGGAGACCAGCTTACGCACGGTTCATGGCTCGACCATGTTATGTGTACCTCAAATTGAAGATGCCCGGCCCCAAAGGAGTGATCACTGTCACCGGTGATCGGAAAAAGGCAGAAGAGTGCTTTCAGAAGGGCTCAAAGATTGCCGATTCCCAGGTGACAGCGGTCGAATTCGAAGAATACAAGCAAAATGCAGATCCGAGTGACTTGCTGCGATCCAAGAAACCCGCCACAGAGTCTGCATTTCAGTCGTCCGGTGAGACGAAGCCTGTTCACATTCACCCGACCGACCCCGATGCAGCTCCGACCCGCATCTCCACAACACTCGACCCAAAATAGGAAGAAGCGCTCATCCAGTTCCTCCGTGAGAACTGGGACATTTTTGCATGGAAGCCCGCTGACATGCCAGGTGTTCCCAGGGGACTGGCTGAGCATCGCCTAAGAGTCGACTCATCTGCAAAACCAGTCAAAGAGCAT
>NW_021260544.1:0-1180 GCF_002162155.2 Triticum dicoccoides | reverse complement strand
ATTTCGTAATCATAGAATGCGGCAATTGCTAACATGATTCGGACGGACTTCAGCTTCGCTACCGGTGAGAAAGTCTCATCGTAGTCAACCCCTTGAACTTGTCGATAACCCTTAGCGACAAGCCGAGCTTTATAGATGGTCACATTACCATCCGCGTCTGTCTTCTTCTTAAAGATCCATTTATTTTCTATGGCTCGCCGTTCAACGGGCAAGTCAGTCAAAGTCCATACTTCGTTTTCATACATGGATCCTATCTCGGATTTCATGGCTTCTAGCCATTTGTCGGAATCCGGGCCCGCCATCGCTTCTTCATAGTTCGAAGGTTCACCGTTGTCTAACAACATGATTTCCAAGACAGGGTTGCCGTACCACTCTGGTGCGGAACGTGTCCTTGTGGACCTTCGAATTTCAGTAGGAGCTTGATCAGAAGTATCTTGATCATTATCATTAACTTCCTCTCTAGTCGTTGCTGGCACCTCAGGAACATTTTCTTGAGTTGCGCCATTTTCCGGTTCAAGAGGCAATACTTCATCAAGCTCTACTTTCCTCCCACTTACTTCTTTCGAGAGAAACTCTTTCTCCAGAAAGGACCCATTCTTGGCAACAAAGATCTTGCCTTCGGATCTAAGGTAGAAGGTGTACCCAATAGTTCCTTTTGGGTACCCTATGAAGACACATTTTTCCGATTTGGGTTCGAGCTTTTCAGGTTGAAGTTTCTTGACATAAGCATCGCATCCCCAAACTTTTAGAAACGACAGCTTAGGTTTCTTCCCAAACCATAATTCATACGGTGTCGTCTTAACGGATTTTGACGGAGCCCTATTTAAAGTGAATGCGGCAGTCTCTAAAGCATAGCCCCAAAAAGAAAGCGGTAAATCGGTAAGAGACATCATAGATCGCACCATATCTAACAGAGTGCGATTACGACGTTCGGACACACCATTACGCTGAGGTGTTCCAGGCGGCGTGAGTTGTGAAACTATTCCACATTTTCTTAAGTGTGCCCCAAACTCGTGACTCAAGTATTCTCCTCCACGATCTGATCGTAGAAACTTGATTTTCCTGTCACGTTGATTTTCAACCTCACTCTGAAATTCCTTGAACTTTTCAAAGGTTTCAGACTTGTGTTTCATTAAGTAGATATACCCATACCTACTTAAATCATCAGTGAGGGTGAGAA
>NW_021260543.1:0-521 GCF_002162155.2 Triticum dicoccoides | reverse complement strand
AAAATCTATGAACTACACATCTAAATTACACAATATGAACTATATATCTAAATTACACCACATCTAATCTAACAAATAAATCTAACATAATATGAACAAAAAAATCTACTAACAGAAAAAATATGAACTACATATCTAAATTACTACAAATCTACTAACAAAAAAATCTACTAACAAAAAAAATCTAAATTAATTACACAATCTACTAACAAAAATATGAACCACATCTAATCTAAAAAAATCTTCTAACAAAAAAATCTACTAACAGAAAAAAAAATCTAACATAATATGAACAAATTAATTACACAATCTAAATTACACAATATGAACTACATATCTAAATTACTACAAATCTAATCTAATAAATAAATCTATGAACTATATAAAAAAATCTAAAAAAAATCTAACAAAAATAAAATAAAGTTGCTCACGGCCGGCGACGGCGAGACGGCGACGGTGAGGTGCAGCAGGGCGGGCGGCGACGTCGGGGCGGCAGGGCGGGCGGCGACGGCGCGACAGCG
>NW_021260542.1:0-1216 GCF_002162155.2 Triticum dicoccoides | reverse complement strand
AGGTCGGAACCTTTTCGTGACTTGACAACAATATCATCCATATAAGCTTCCACATTCCGACTGATTTGGGTGAGTAGACACTTCTGAATCATTCGCATAAATGTGGCTCCGGCATTCTTGAGGCCGAATGGCATGGTGATATAGCAGAAGCACCCGAATGGAGTGATGAAAGCTGTTTTTACCTCATCGGGCCCGTACAGACGGATCTGGTGGTACCCGGAGTAAGCATCTAAAAAAGACAACCTCTCGCATCCCGCGGTCGAGTCAACAATTTGATCTATGCGAGGGAGAGGAAAGTGATCTTTCGGGCAGGCCCGGTTGATGTGCTTGAAATCAATGCACATTCGGAGCGACTTGTCCTTCTTAGGAACCATGACGACATTAGCGAGCCACTCGGAGTGGTAGATCTCTCGGATAAATCTTGCCGCCAACAGTCGAGCCACTTCTTCTCCGATGGCCTTTCTCTTCTGGACGGCGGACCGCCGAAGATGCTCTTTGACTGGTTTTGCAGACGAGTCGACTCTTAGGCGATGCTCAGCCAGTCCCCTGGGAACACCTAGCATGTCAGCGGGCTTCCATGCAAAAATGTCCCAGTTCTCACGGAGGAACTGGATGAGCGCTTCTTCCTATTTTGGGTCGAGTGTTGTGGAGATGTGGGTCGGAGCTGCTTCGGGGTCGGTCGGGTGAATGTGAACAGGCTTCGTCTCACCGGACGACTGGAATGCAGACTCTGTGGTGGGCTTCTTGGATCGCAGCAAGTCACTCGGATCTGCATTTTGTTTGTATTCTTCGAACTCGACCGCTGTCACTTGGGAATCGGCAATCTTGGAGCCCTTCTGAAAGCACTCCTCTGCCTTTTTCCTATCACCGGTGACAGTGATCACACCTTTGGGACCGGGCATCTTCAATTTGAGGTACACGTAACATGGTCGAGCCATGAACCGTGCATAGGCTGGTCTCCCCAAAATGGCATGATATGCACTTTGAAAATCCACGACCTCAAACGTCAACTTTTCTTTGCGAAAATGCTTCGAATCACCAAACACTACGTCCAAAGCTATCTGGCCGAGTGACTCGGCCTTCTTCCCTGGTATAACTCCATGGAAGCTCATGTTACTAGTGCTCAGTCGGGACATCGGAATGCCCATACCTTTCAATGTGTCTGCATACAATAAGTTCAGCCCACTTCCACCATCCATCAGCACCTTTGTCAGTC
>NW_021260541.1:0-913 GCF_002162155.2 Triticum dicoccoides | reverse complement strand
TGCAAGCGACTCTTTTGAGGTGGCGCACACGAGTCCACATATTCACCATATCAATACACCACTATGGATTCGCTCCCGTCCCCCTACGAGAACGCCATCCATAGCACTCACGCTTATCTTGCGCATTTTAAAGTATCCACTTTCACTTGTCTATGAACTGATATAAGCAACCCAGAAGTCCTTTTCCGCGGACACGGCTATTCGAATAGATGATGTTAACCCTGCAGGGGTGTACTTCTTCATACATGTTTCCACCACTTAGCGTCTGCACACGACATGTGCTCGGCAGACTTCAAGCGAAAGCCGACGTGGGTGTAGACCACGACCTACCTAAACACTCAAGTCTCTAGTCCAGGTTTATCGCCTATTCGGGTTCCATCCATGAGGAGATCCGGCCGGAGTTTCGCTCACAGCCCCAAACGATGTGAACAGGGTTCCCGAGATACCTAACGGGCATCCGGTACACCGTGTCACGTACCTACCGTATCACAGCCCACCCCTACGGTCAGCGCTGTCCACGGCCTCCAGTAAGCTACAAACACCAGAAACTACTTGCAACTCCTGGACAGAGGACAAGGGTGAATAAGAAGTCGAGCGGGGTCATATTTCAGGGCCCAATGTATGGTAGTAACTGAATCATGGATCACAAACACAGAACTCAGTTCCTGAGGACGGCTACAATGAGACAACCCACCATGTACTCCTACATGGCCTCTCACCGCTACCTTTACCAAATCGTGTTCACACACTTAGCTCACACACAGTAGGACATGTTCACACGCCTCTGATTCATCCCCGATGAATCAGACCTGACTCAACTCTAAGCAGTAGCAGGCATGACAAACAAGCATGAATGAGTAGGCACAACAGGGCTCAAACAACTCCTACTCATGCTAGTGGGTTTCATCTATTT